>NC_071989.2:40472196-40775227 GCF_028885655.2 Pongo abelii
AGCTAACAAGCGAAGCATTCAGTCTCTTAGTGGCTGTGGCTCTGTTTAAGAAAGTATATTTCTTTATTTTCAATATATAGTTAGTTGTTGGGTTTTTTTTTTCTTTAATAGAAGTTCCTTTACTTAGCCTATTTCTCAAAGGATAATTTTACATCTGTTGAAAGAAAACCAAGAAAACAAAGGCCCTATGTTTTTTATTTATTATACTTTGTATTATAGAGAATTTTAAGCATATACAAAAGGAGACAGAATTCTGTAACTCATCATGTACCCTCATTCAACCTTAGCAATTATGAATTCAGGATAAATCTTGATGCATCTATTGTATATTCCTTACTTACTCACCCTCTTGCCATTATTGTGAAGCAAAATATTATGATGTATTTCAAAATTGTTTGTTTGTTTGTTTTCTGAAACAAGGTCTCACTCTGTTACCCAGGCTGGAGTGCGGTGATACAATCATAGCTCACTGTAATTCTCAAATTCCTGGGCTCAGGCAAGCCTCCTACCTCCCTCCTGAGTAGCTATGACTACAGGCCCACAACACCATGCCCAGCTAATTTTTTATTTCTTTATAGAAACAGGGTTTTGCTATGTTGCCCAGGCTGGTCTTGAAATCCTGGCCTGAAGTGATTCTCCCAAAATGGCTTCCCAAACCACTGGGATTACAGGTATGAGCTACCAAGCCCGGCGTAAAGATACTTTTAAAACATATGTAACCTTAATATTATCATTAGAGATTTACTATTTTTAATAGTAATATTAAAATTATTTAAATAAGAGTTTCTTAATAATATCAAATATCCAGTCAATGAAAACCTCTACTTCTAGCTACAACAAAGTAGCTTGTAACAGAACAAGACAGCTCCAAGAACTAGAAAAGATGGATGAGACACAACTCTGATGCTTGAAGATGTTTTTGAGGCAGGAAGGATTTGAAATGTCAAGATCCTAGGGGGAAGGAAGCTTGAAACTCTTTATGTTGTTATTTCTTTTGCAGCACTTGCCAGTTCCTCAGCTTCAAAAGTGAGAGGTTGAGAAGCTAGGGAGTGTGCCCCTATTAAGAGGCAAAAAGACAGTACAGATTGGCATCTGGAGAGAGAAGAGCTGGAGTTTAGCCTGGCTAAGACAAGCAGGGCTTGAGAAGCTAAAATCCCTGACTAAAGAGAGTCACAAGAAAATGACCCCAACACTGCTGATTTTCCGCTTGAGGTAATTGCCACATCTTTAGACGTGTAGTAAAAAAAAAGAAGGCAAAACAAAACAAGAGCTCAAACAAAAAGCAGCTAAAAGCAGAGCTTTCAATGCTTGGGAGAAAAAAAGCTGGAGTCCAGGGCTTTATCAGATCCTGATAAACAACCTAGGCTCTCAATCAGAACCTCAGAGGGTTACACTCTAACAGGGGATAAATCACAGGCAAACTGATTAGATTAGGGTGATCTGTCTGTATTTAGCCAGAGCATAGGGTATCTCTTCTCTAAAGAAAGAGTATGTATAATTCTTCATGCACAATATCAAGCAGTCAATTAGAAATTACCAGGCATGCCAAGAAATGACAAAAACCAAAAACGAAAAAGGGTCACAGGTGTTTTAAATATTGGTGTTACTAAAAACAGTCTTTTAAAATAATCATGATCAATATGTTCATGGATATATACAACGAAAAGGAAAATTTAATCAGAGAACTGAAATCTTTCCTCAGAAAAAGAATTATATATTCCCAAATTGATAAATGCAATAATTAAAATTAACATCCAGTTGTATTCAGATTTATTTGTCTTAAAAATGTTTTATATTTTGGAGGTTTTAAAAAATAATTTTAAATGAGATTTAAATAAAGTCATATATTTTGCTCGGTTGATATATCTCCCAAGTGTCTTTTAAACTACAGGTTTAAAACTGCCTCACCACAAAACAGTAAGTATGTGAGGTGATGCTTGTGTTAATTAGCTTGATTGAGCCATTCCACAAAACATCATGTTGTACAACACCAATATATACAATTTTTACTTGTTAATTTAAAAACTATAATTAAAAAATAGAAGAATGTAGATTTCAACCTATAGTTTTCTTTTCATCTCTTTGCTTTTTCTTTACAGAGTTTCTTTATAAAGCCAGGTTATTTGTCCTGTAGTTTCTACACTTTGAATTTTACTGCCTGTTTTCCTACAGTGTACTGAGTGAGCATATCCCTCAATTCATATCGCTTATTGTGTATTTATAGTTAGATATGGATGCTTCATGAGATTCAGGTTCAATTTCCTTGGCGAGTCCTTTACAGGGTGTGACATGTGCTCCCACCAGGAGGTCAATAAGGAGGAATAATCTTTTATTTCATGACGTTAGCAGCCGTCAGTGACTATTGCCTAGATCCATTATTCCATTAGGAGTCTCAAAGGGGTGATATTCTAATTTTATCATTGCTTCATCATTTATTAACTGAAATGCTTCTATAATTCCTCTCACCACTATTTGGCCACCACTCCAAGAGACAGTTCATATAGAAAAGACAGAATAAAATTGTGATTCTTTTATTTACAGGTTTTCAAAATATAATAGTTGGTTCACTGGCATCCTACAACAATAATGGCTTATATTTTTAAGTATCATTATGGATTAATGGATTAAAAAACCTTTGTGTCTAACCTATTTATTTATAACCCATTTCGATGCTCAGAATTAATGAATTATTGGAAGCCTATTTATGTTGGCTCCTGAGCCCTTTTGACAGAATCTTAACCGTCTTTGATAGCTTGCCTGGCCACATGTTTTTAGCCTGAATCATTTTTAAGGAAATAGAGGCATTATTAGAACATACGGATGTAAGTATTTCTGTGTATATACATACATACATATTTGTATATATCTAATGGAAACATCATCTAGGTATGTCACAGTTGCCAACTGAAAACAAATGAAGAAAAACCTAAAATTAAAGAATAAATTATATCCCTTTACTTATATACAAGGCCGTTGAGGAGAGACTCTCCATCAACTACCTGTCCTTTCTTCTACCTACCATATATTTGTGGCATAGTTATATCTACAATAGAACAAGGAGGAAAAGTGCCCACATTATTTCTTCTTTGAGGATAAAGAATAAACTGTCTTAAAATGTAGTGAAAAAACTATGTTTAAGCCTTTGCATCATGTGTTCGAGTTTTAGTTTACATAAAAAAATTATGTGGGTATAGGAAAGTAGGAAGACTGGAAAGAAAGCAGAATTTCTGAAGTAGATTATAGCCTTGTCTCTTAAGGAAAAAAAAGTTGATTTCTTGGGTGTTTAAGGTTGGTGTGGAAATGAACCCTCTGAAAAGAGATGAGAAATTGGATGATTTTCAGGCATATAGTTCTGTCAAAACTTCTAATTTCCTATGATCAGCTCAACAGGAATAAAATCATTGTAATTTCTTATTGTTTTTCATGTTAACCCTGGATAATTGGCATCCTATTGTTTGTATAGGACAAAATATTACAGGAAGAACACCATGTGACTTGGGTACCTCTGGATTCTCGTGGGAACATGAAGATTCTTAGCGAGAGGGGGAAAATATACAAACAGCGTAACCACAAGCTCACTAATGGGCATTCTCTGCTTAAAAGTGGGAGTTGAGGGAACTTTACATGCTTGATTTATTTTTTCAAAAACATTTATTTTTCAAAAGTAAAGCAGGGAAACTGGAATATTTGTTACAATTCTTGTTTTTTTTTTGTTTTTTGTTTTTTGTTTTTTGCCTTGATATATGAGGCTGTACTGTTCACAGCAAAGTGTAATTAAGCTATGTGCTTTGTAATGTGTTCTGGTATAGTTTTGTATATTCATCTTGCTCAGGTAGACTTTCTCAATTATTTGTGGTTGTGAGGGTTACTGATAGTGCATTTATTAAGTATTGTATTAGTTTCCTCTTGCTGCTGTGAAAGATTACCACAAATTCAGTGGCTTAAAACAACTCAAGTTTGTTATCTTACAGTTTTAAATGTAAGAAATCCACAGTGCATCTCACTGGGCTGAAATCAAGGTGTTAGCAGAATTGCATTCCTTCTGGAGGTTCTAAGAGAGAATCAAATTCTTGCCTTTTCCAACTTCTAGATGCTACCTGAGCTCCTTGGCTCATGGTCCTGCCTCACTGCAACTTCTGCTTCCCTAGTAATATTTCTTTCCCTGTGATGTATTTCAGGTTCCAGGGACCACTATGTGGACATCTTTGGCACGGGATCATTATTCTGCCTATCAAAAAAATATTAATATGTACTGAGCACTCTTCTAAATTATTTTATTAATATAGCTAATCTGTCAACCACAGATTAGGTAGTAAAGTATGTAGCATTATATTTTCCATTTTAAAGATGAGGAAACTGAGTTACAAAAGGTTGGAATTCTAGAAAGTGGTGGAGCTGATATGTATACCTACCAGGCTCAAGTAGCCAATCTTTAGCCTTAGACCATACTGCCTCCTTGAAAATAAAGATAGCATGGAAAATTAGAAGACAAAGATGTCCCCAAACCTCATTTTAATCAATAATGTCATACATTCCAAGTATAGCTTTTGCAAGACCTAAGATCGGAAGTGGCATTTGCTGTTTTGATTCTCAATTATTCAGCAATTAGTTACTGATTGCCAAGAATTGGGATAAATGTTGAGAATTCACAAAGTCCCTGCCTTTAAGGATTTGCTTAGAAAAATAAAATGAAAACATTTAAAAACCACTAGAAAACATTACAAAAGTATATGCACTCAAATTCTAAGTGGAATAACACTTTATTTTTTTAGTGGAGTTCAAGAGACAAATTCAGGCACCGTCAGTGCTTAAATGTAAGTTCTCCAAAAAAAGCAAAACAGGAGAATCAGCCAGGTGCATGGGCAAACTATAGACTGCATTTCTATGTGTGGGTAGCTGTTAGGTTTATTCATTCTTAATCTTCATTACAATGGGAGCTATTTCATAGTCAAATTACAGTAGTCCCCCCTATCCTCGGGAGATCTTCCGAGACAGCAGATAGTACTAAACCCAATGGCTGTCAATCAGAACACATTTCTGTTCATTTTCCACCTACCACTTTAATGTCTTTTCCATCTTAACTAAGCACTTATCATGCACCGTGGCTGTAATTTTTGTAGTTTGTTGTGTGACAGCAACTCTGGCACAAATTACTTTTTTGCTCTTTGCAATTTCATGGATAGGAAATTTCTTCCTACCATAGATCTTAGCAACCTCAAATTTTTTCCCGTCTCCTTATTAAGTCCAAAACTATCACCTTTTCACTTAATGGAAGCACTTTCTCTTTGGTATACCTGAAACGCCATCATCACTACTCTGCACTTTGGGGTTATTATTAAGTAAAATTAGGGTTACTTGAACACAAGCACTGTGATACCGTAACAGTCAATCTGATCACTCATATGGCTACCAAGTGATTCATGGGCAAGGAGTATTTACAGCCTGGAGATGCTGTACAAATGGATGGACATGCACCAGGATGATGAGAGATTTCATTGCAGTATTTCAAATGACGTGCATCTTAAAACTTATAAGTTGTTTACTTATGAAATTTTAAATGTAATAGTTTTAGATTGTGGTTGACTGTGAGTAACTGAAACCATAGAAAGTGAAACTACAAATAGAAGAGCACTACCATAGGGATTTTTGGTAAAATTAAAGGGGTACAAGTGCAATTTTGTTATGTGCATGTATTGCTAAGTGGTGAAATCTTGGCTTTTAATGTATTTATCACCCAACTAATGTAAATTGTACCTGTTAAGTAATTTCTCATCATCTTCCCTGCTTCTGCCCACTCACCCCTCTGAGTCCCTAGTGTCTAACATTGCACACTCTTTGTCCATGTGTACACATTATTTAGCTCCCCTCTGTAGGTGAGAACATGTAGTACTGGACTCCATTTCTGAGTTATTTCACTTAAGATGATGGCCTCCAGTTCCATCCATGTTGCTGCAAAAGACATGATTTCATTTTTTTTTATGGCTGAATAGTATTCCATGGTGGATTGATCTATCTATCTATCTATCTATCTATCTATCACATTTTCTTTATCCATTCTTCCACTGATGGGCATTTAGTTTGTTTCCATATCTTTGTGATTATGCATATTGCTGCTATAAGCATACGAGTGCAGGTATATTTTTGATATAATGATTTATTTTCCTTTGGATGGATACCCAGTAGTGGGATTGCTGGGTTCAGTGGTAGTTATATTTTTAGTTCTTTGGACATCTCCATACTCTTTTCCAAAGAGGCTGCACTAATTTACATTCTCATCAGTAGTGTAGGAGAGTGTTCCCTTTTCTCAACATCTTTGCCAATATCTGTTTTTTGACCTCGTAATAATTGCCATTCTGACTGGTGTAAGATGATATCTCATTGTGATTTTAATTTGCACTTCTCTGATGGTCAGTGATATGGTTTGAATGTTTGTCCCCTCCAAACCTCATGTTTAAATGTGATCTCCAATATCGAGGGTGGGCCTGGTTGATGAACAACTTGGTGCTTTCCTCATGGTAATGAGTGAGTTCTCTCTCGTGGTTCACTCAAGAGCTGTTTATTTAAAGGAGCCTGGTGCCTCTTCCTGTATCTCTTGCTCCCTCTCTTGACTTGTGACTCACCAGCTTCCCCTTCACCTTCTGCCATGAGTGGAAGCTTCCTGAGGTCTCACCAGAAGCCAAGCAGACACTAGTGCCATGCTTGTACAGCTTACAGTACCATGAGACAAGTAAAATTTTTGTCTTTATAAATTATTCAGTCTCAAGAATTTCTTTATAGTAATGTGGAATGGACTAACACAATTAGTGATATTGAGCATGTTTTTACATATTTTTTGACCATTTATATGTTTTATTTTGAAAAATGTCTGTTCATGTACTTTGCCCACTTTTTAATGGGCTTATTTATGTCCTTTGTGTTGAGTTATTTGAGTTTCTTATAAATTCTGGATACCAGTCCGCTGTCAGATGCATAATTTGTAAATATTTTCTCCTATTCTGCAGGTTGTCTGTAGTTTTATTGATAGTGAATACATGACAGAAATGCCTTAGTTTGGATAACTTGGCCAGTCATCTTTCTTTCCCATGGGTGGAGAAGGAAAGTATTTGAAGCACTCTTTGATTATTTTGACTGCTTCCAGATCTAATTATTTTCAAATAAACTGCTTTCTACAATTGAATAATAGATTCATGTTATCATCATTTATCAGCAAGGATTCATGGGGACAAAGAATATTGTGTCACCTCATTGAAGACCTGATATTCAAGTCATTGACAACATGAGTTTTATAGTCTACAAGTGAATGGTAAAGGAACAAATGGTAGATTATGTTATTGGGAGCTGTTCTGGAGGAGTAGAGACTGGAGAGATTTAGATAACACTTTTGTTAATTGATCTTATCTTACAAGAGCTGAAATAACGAAAATAAGGGATAATTTGTCCTGAATTACTCAGAAACGAATTCTGTTAAACTAGGCTTAAAAGCAGATGATAGAACCTGTTCATCTACATGTCCTGAAGTAATTAGATATCCTCCATTATTATTCCTAATATTCAATGTGACTAATGAGGCTATTAATCATGCAATTGCATTTTGGGTTTTCTTTTTGCTTTCTTTTCGGGAGGGCCTTCTTTAATTATGCAATTAACTACCTTTCATTCAATTTTATTTCAATCTATTCTTTTTGGCCTCCAGCTAAATAGCTAAATAGTGGTGAGTGACCCTGAACTACACCACATGGAGAAGATTCACTTAACCAATGCCTGCCTGAATTCCTGACCCACAACATCATGAAATATAATAAAATGATTGTTGCTATAAATCCCTAAGATTTGGAGTAATACATGGTAGATCAAAACAACGGATAACCAGAACACCGGGTCTAATACTTTTCAATGCACAGGATTCTGAATACCTCCTTAATCTCTGCTGGCTAACAAAAATGATCTGTTATGGTACAGGCTAATTGCTGGAATGAAACCACAAATTTCACTGATTTAACACAATATTTATTTCTCCTTTACATTACAGTCAAATGAAGTTCTGAAAAAGTATCTCTGCTACACAGTCTGTTAGGCACTATAGGCTCTTTTCATCTAGTGGTTCTTCAATGTGCTAGTGCTTGAAATTCTTCATTAGATCTTCTGCATTTGGGAAGCAGGCCAAGGAACAGAGGAAGGGTAGCAGATAGTGCAGAAGGTTTGACACTTAAGCCTTTGAGTGGCTTACATCACTTTTGACTCCTTTCCATTGACCAGAATATAGTCATAGGCTGCACCGACCTGTGAGAGATTGGAAAAATGTGGTCTAGCTCTTTGTCCCCGATGAAAAGGAAACAGAGTTTTATGAAGATATAACAGTCTTTGCCACATATGGCTGTTATTAGCACGAAATGGCATTGTCTCCTGATCTGTGAATTTTGCTACTGTGCGAGCAAGCCAGATGCAGAGCAGAGTACTTTTTTGTGTATATAAAGAAAGACTACTACATTCACAAATGCCCTGCTCCTTAAGCACTTCCTTGATCCCTCACTATGAATCCAAGAGTTACAGTCATTACAATTGTTTCCTCTCCAGTGTGCTACCTACTTAGATGTAAAGTCTTCAAAAGGGAGAAAAAGAAAAGAGCCACGTAGTTTGGGATACGACCAGAGAATAAGGCAGGACTCTGGCCAGCTCAGAATTCAGCTGCCTGAGTTTCTATCAGTGGTCAAAGACTGTACTTAAGCCAAAGCCACTTCATGTTATCTTTCAGCTCTTTTGTTTCCTTGATTCGGCTACTCTGTCAAGCACATCAAAGCTGTGATCCTCAAATCCCTATGAGTTACATTTATGGTTTTCTCTTTAGCCTTCAATATTGTTGTCAACCTTGGTGCGTGTATGTGTGTGTGTGCGCATGCATGTGTCTTTATAGGTCTTTAATTAGAAGTTGAGAGAATTATTATACATAACTGGGCTGCCACTGTAAGTGAAAATTTTCCTCAAAGTTGTCCTCTTTGAAGTTTAGTTTTATTTGTTGTTGTTTATTGTTTTGTTTATTGTTACTTCCAGTGTGGCTTTGAGTTCAGTGTAAACAATAAGCAACTACATCATAGAATTCAACGTTAGTGTTTCAGGAAGAACAAAGTCAAAAGGCAAGTTTCAGAGCAGAGACAACACCTCAGACATCACTATTTGAGGCTGGTACTATTTACCACAAAGTTTCATTGCAGCCTTAAAGTCCTCAACCCATCCTTTTGGGTAGCCACTACCAATCAGTGTGGACATGTGATACTGTGTGATGCTACTGAGCCAAAATGACCTTATTTTGCTCAAATGATTTGCTCCATTAACAAGTATTTATTAAGCATCTACTATGTGGCAAGCTGTTTGGCCTTTGCTGGAGATAAATGGTGAAGAAGAGCATACTCCATACCACCAAGGAGCACACATGGCCTTTTGGTGAAGACAAATAACTAAAATTACACACAACGTAAGCCCGGGATGCCATGGAAGCACCTGAACCAAGCATCCAACATAGTCCTGAGGATCAGGAATGGCTTCTGGGAGGAAACAGAGATTTCATGGATAGTGGGAATTAATCAAGTGAAGTGGAGAAGCAGAGTCTTCCAGGTATTCCTTAAACCCCATCTCAGCATTTATCCCACTGTTCAGCCATGTTCCTGGGAAATTCTGTCTCCCACGGACTCCTGAGCCTAATTCCTCGGGTATGACATGGATGTGAGCGACATTATTAAGTCATGGTGAATCACTTGTCTTTGGTTGTAGTGTTGAAATTGCAAAGGGATGACATAACCTGGCTGTGGTTCTTATTTGGGAAACCTACAAAACGAATTTTTGCTCTTCTTTTTTCTTTTTATAGAACCCTGCCCTCCATTTTCTCCCTTGATGAGGCATTCTGGGAGAAGTTCTTCGGTCACAGCAGACTTTCCTGAACTACTGTAGAACTACTGTCTCATAGAAGCCACCTCCACCCACCAAAGTTGGCTTTTATTTTTGACTTCACAACAAAGAGTTTAGGAGACCACAAATCATAAAACCAATTTTTTTTATCTTATCCTCATTAGTATAAAGAATGATTTTGTTATCATTTGGGAAGATTTTTTTTTTTGAGATGGAGTGTTGCTCTGTCGCCAGGCTGGAATGCAGCAGCGCGATCTCGGCTCACTGCAACCTCTGCCTCCCGGGTTCAAGTGATTCTCCTGCCTCAGCCTCCCGAGTAGCTGGGATTACAGGCATGTGCCACAACGCCTGGCTAATTTTTTTTTGTATTTTCAGTAGAGACGGAGTTTCACCATGTTGGCTAGAAAGATCTCAATCTTTTGACCTCGTGAACCACCCACCTCGGCCTCCCAAAGTGCTGGGATTACAGGCGTGAGCCACCATGCCCGGCCTGGGAAGAGATTTCTTTGGGGAAGTATGATTATTTTTCTAATAGTTTCCTCATGGAAATGATCCTGAGTTGTTGAGTTTGGAAGAGGCAACCGCATGTAAAGACGTGGGATAATAGGCATTGCAAGGATCCCCTGCCCTCAAACTTCTTCCTTGCTCCCAGCCTAGCTTTTGATTCCCCTAATCAAATATTGCTGCTTTGGAGTTACCCAGAAAGTTTGTGGCTAAAATAAATTATGTCTGGTCCTGATAAAACCTTCATGCCCCAGCTTCCATTCACATTCTAGCTTAGCTATCTTCCAGCTTTGTTTTGTTTTTTAAATTAGCTATAACTAGCAGAGAGCTGGCCTTGTGAAAATAGAACTCAGAACAGATCTTGTCTAGTAGGAAGTAGTTAAAAGGATTTGCACCACCTGAGGGGACATTTCTGGAAGGGCTTTCCCAGTTATACTCTCTGTTAAGTATTAAATGTGCAATGGGGAAATAAGTTAAAATCACAATATATAATGATAATTAAATTATTAGAGGTTTTGAAGACAATAAGCACATGAACATGTTTCATTTTTGAATCAAATATCTTCTCCCCCCACTTTCACTACCAGGAACTGAGTTTGGATATGTTGTTCCTGTTTAAGCCTAAGAAGAAATGGGGGAAGGGTGGAGGAAATAATAGATCAACTAACACTTTAAAAAGTTGAATTCGGTGAGTAAGACATCTGATTGTAGCCTTTTGTTTCTCTGGATCTTACTCTCTGTTTAAGTATGGCCTCGTTAGATGTTTATACTTAAGTAGTTTAATATAGTATTATAATATTTTTAAAAAGCATAATCAGATAGACAAAAATGCTGCTTATAACGCTGATTTAATTCATTTGGAGGAATCTGAATTGGTGGTTGTAGGAGAATATAGCCAACTTATTAACCTAATACTAATGATGGTTTTATACTAACTGGAAGTCACAGTGTTAAAAAAATAAAATAATAAATTTTTAAAAAACAAACCTACAAGCCTGAACTATAAAATAATTGCAAGCCTCTCAAAACATATAGTATTTTCACCATGTAAGCATAATGTAGTAAAATTTCATTTAACTGAACCTAAAGTGCTGCATCCCTCAACTAATAGTATTTTTAGTATTTTATTATTTAGGAAGAGGGCATAAGAAAGCAAAAAAATCAGACCATGTTAGAAGACTCAGAAAAGCATATTCCAGCATAAATCTAGAGATGAGAATACATTCAGAGTAGTCTCCAAGCTTCTGCATTGATTCTGCTCTGTGTTAAAGACATAAGCTTTAAAGGCAGGAGAGTGATTTAATGCATTTCAGAAGAACTTTGAATAACATTTTTGAAACAAAAAGGGATTTTCCACGTTAGCCACAGCTGACCACAAAATACAATTTAATGACTTGCCCCACTTCCTAAGTGTCTTGGTTGAGGCTTAATGTTTGCAGCTGGTGGAGCATTTTGCCATATTGTAGTTTGCGCATGTCATCCCTTTTTCGACCACATACTCACTTAGAAACAATCCCAGTCTCATTGCTTTTGTTGCACGAGGTCTTCTGATGATCAACTGTATAGTAGGGTGACTCACATCTTACCAACTCAATATAAGCAGCTGAGAGAACACAGTGCCAGTATATGTCCAGTAATTCACTGCATGTTGGTTTCTCTGAAATCTTCTCAATGGAATGCCCCTCACACAGGCGTAGGCACACATTATGCACTCCGTACACACTCTACTTACTACATAGGGGGACTATAACTCTTACACTTTCATTTATACCCAAACTATGTGATTTGGGTAATTTTGACTCTTCTGGTTTGTTTTGAAATCCTGGTTGCACTTTATGTTTTCTGTTGAAAATTATGTTTTATTTAATACTTGACGAGAGGTTGAATTGTCTGCTTCATTTTCTCTTCTGAGTCCTTGTATGATGCCTTCAGTCAAGTCACAGGTGCCCTTTGGAAAGCTTAACTTCACTGCTGAGTCATGTTGTTGCTAAGCAAGCCAAAACTTCCTCCCATCCCGAGAGGCTCATTCTTCTCAAATTCTCTTCTTTTTCTAAGGACACCAGGACAGGATGAGTAAAGTGAACTTAATTTCTAAGTATGTGAATTTTTAGTGTTATCCATTTCCAGAAACATTTATTACAATACTTAGATTGTAGGACCTCTTCTGTGTTAGTCCATCCTCACGCTGCTAGTAAAAACACACCCGGCCAGGCATGGTGGCTCACGCCTGTAATCCCAGCACTTTGGGAGGCCAAAGCGGGCGGATCATGAGGTCAGGAGATCGAGACCGTCCTGGCTAACACGGTGAAACTAAAATACAAAAAATTACTCTACTAAAAATACAAAAAATTAGCCAGGTGTGGTGGCAAGTGCCTGTAGTCCCATGTACTTGGGAGGCTGAGGCAGGAGAATGGCATGAACCCGGGAGGTGGAGCTTGCAGTGAGCCGAGATCACCACTGCAATCCAGCCTGGGCGACACAGCGAGACTCCGTCAAAAAAAAAAAAAAAAAAAAAAAAAAACACCCAAGAGTGGGTAATTTTTAATGAAAAAGAGGTTTAATGAATGGACTCACAGTTCCACATGGCTGGGGAAGCCTCACAATCATGGTGAAAGTTGAAGGAGGAAAGTCATGTCTTAGGTGGCAGCAGGCAAGACGGCATGTGCAGGGGAACTCCCCTTTTTAAAACCATCAGATCTCATGAGACTTATTTACTATTATGAGAACAGCATGGGAAAATCCTGCCCCCATGATTCAATTACCTCCCACCAGGTTCCTCCCATGACACGTGGGGGTTATGGGAGCTACAATTCAAGATGAGATTTAGATGGGAACACAGCCAAACCATATCACCCTCTAATACATATAATCTAATAGAGACCTGGAAAAATATTTAGCTGGTCATACACACTGACACACACATTTCTATTTTAGCCTGATAGAAGCCAATACTCAAGTTAGGAACTCTGGGTTTTAATTTGTAAGCCTGTGTGATCTTGGGTTTTGGAAGCACTTAGACCTTCTGCTACTACATCTCTTGATCCTGGGACCAGAGGCAGTAGAAATAGGCTGTGGACACAAGCCACAAAGAGCTCCATGGAGAGAGTAAAACTCTAACATCTACATCAAGAAGGAGAGATCTGTAGGACCATGAAAAGATGCACAGAAGGACCAATCAAATCAGCTTGAACAGTTAGGAAAGGTGACACTGAGAAAGTATCACCTATTCTAGAAAATGGATGGGAATTGTTGAGGTGAGAATGAAGGAGATGGGAGTGAGACAGTGTCCCTAATAAAGCCATGGCTTATGCAAGTGACCTTGGAAGTAGGGAGAGTATGTATAATTCAGTCTGACTGAAGATTAAATTGCAAGGAAGTAGGAGATGGTCAAGGGGTAAGACTAGAAAAGTAAACAGTAGCACTCAGCAGTGTTATTCATTTTATTCCCTGAAGTCTAACTGTGGACTGCCATAGTTTCCTGGGTATGGAGTAGAGTCACAAGATACACGCAAGAAACTGTGAGAAGAGGATGTCAATTAATACCTAAAAATATTCTTCCTCATAAATCAGTAGGCAAGTGCCCTAAACAGCCAAAAGCAGAGCTTTTCAGTGAAGGTCTTAGAGTACAATAGGAGATTAAGTGGTGATATCTTGTTTTATCATGGTTTTCCCCTCCCAAGGTAACTAAGAATTCTTTCTTTGCACTTTGGACAAAGGCTGCTCTGTCTATCATCGGGGTGAGAGGGATGTGACAAAACACATGCCAAGAAAGACTGCATTTGCGCCTTTTACCTGGGACAGAACAGAAGCCCACGCCATGCTTTCACCACAAAAAGGAAAAACATAAAGTAGATGTCTGCACCAGCCTCTTATTAGTCCATGAAACAGGAAGGGAAAGGGGTGTAGGAGCATGACTTCCTGCATTTTAAAGCACAGTAAGCTTGTTCACAACAACAACAACAAAAAAAATCGAAAGAAAAAATAAACAAATAAGAAAATCAATGAGTGAATAAAAAAAGTATTAAATAGAGTAAGTAAAAGGAAAGGAAAATGAGAAAAATGAAATTTGGAGCTCTTAAGATGTAAGAACATATTTGGCTAGAAATTTCATTGGCTGTGATTCAGATTTATAAATTGTTAAACATACCTCATTCTAAGCCTGTTTAGATCAAATAAAATCATGTATTTGAAAGCATATTATAAGCTATACATGTGATAAAAAGAAAGTTATTACTATCCACTTTTACTAGTGTTACCATAGGCTAATTGCATAAATTTCAAAAAGATGGAAAGACCATCTCAAAATGTAAGTATGTGTGGAGCATCTGATGTGCCTGATTTGCTACCGGGCATAGAACATTTTCAAAACACAGAACTTAGGAAGAAAGCCAATAGGGGCAGTTGCTCTGTCAAGCAAGACTTTCCACAAGATCAACAAATGAATTCAGTCAGCCAAAGGAGCAGAAATCTCACAGCTGAAATTTTCAAACCAGTCAATGACCCTTAATATTTACAAGTGGCTGTGCACCCAGGAAGTAACACACTTGAACTTTTTCCTGTTACGTCTATAGCAGACATGTACCCAGATTAAGGCTGTGCCCAGCCATCTGTTAGGGGAAATAAATGCCTGTATGTTTTTTCCATTCCCTTCTCTTCCATTTCTCCTTTACTCTCTCATTCAAAAAGGAGTCTGAAATCCATGGCCAAATACACAGAATGCAACAGAACAGAAATAAATAGATGAAGAAATCAGTATAGGATCAAAATGAAGGTGAGAAAACCAGGTGACCCTAGGGATAGAAATGCAAGCCTCATTAATAGGTTGGTATTTTAATTCTGAGCATCCTAGGGACCCAATGAGGCAATATGATTGTTCCAAGATACACAATAACCATGAGACAAAAGCCAACTGCATTTTTAGGAGAAATATTTCAAATATAAACAGTGTTGAAACATTTTCATTCATCACTCTACGCAACTGTTGGGCCATTGCAATAGAAATTTCCAAGTTTCCCACCACATATTAGAGACAAATTCCAGTCTAAACTGAATCTTATGAATTGTTTTTCCTTCTTTGCTGAGGTAATGTTAAACATAAGACACATTAATAGAGAATGACTCTCATTTTGCAAAGGAATATGTTTGTTACATCACTAATTTGAAGCACCTGTTGCTTTAATAGAGGGTGGAGCTTTTTTCTTTTTACTTTATTAAATGTTTTCTGCCTGTCTCATGCATTATATACCTCTGCGATGAATCTATTTTCATGCTGGGACCCTGCCTTAGTGGGGTTTAATTAATGAGGTCTATTCTTGTTTAGTTTATTGGCTTCTATGCTTACCCTCTTTTATTACCTAAATGTCAGCTCTTTATTGTTCCATCTCCTTCCCAGCTGCTCTCAACATCCACGTAGGGGCCTGAGGGCTGGGCTGGGCTGGGCTGGGCTGGGCTGGGCTGAAACTCTCCCAAGTCTGTGAGAAAGGGGTGGTGGTGGAGTCAGGGGCGGTGCAGTATAAACTAGACTCAGCTGAGCAGCCTGCTTCACGTTATGTGGGGGATGAGTTAGTGCCTTCTGTGGACATCGCTCATGCTCTTTTCTGTGTGCACTAAATTCCTTAGGTTGATAGAGCCTTGTAGACACCTTGGAGTTCCCCTCAAATATTGGTTCCTAAGGAGAATTTCACCTATCACCATAACCAGCTGCCTGCCTCACTCCTGTGTATTAGGAAAAAAAAAAAAAAAAAAAGAAACACAAGAGATTTCTATCTCATACACTTTGTATTAGTTTTTTATTGTTGCCATAACAGATAACTACAAGTTTAGTGGCTTAGAAAAACATCCGTTTATTATCTCACACTTCTGTGGGTTAGAAGTCCCACACAGATTTCGCAAGGCTAAAATCAAGGTGTCAGCAAGGCTGTGTCCCTGACTAGGGCTCTAGGAAAGAATCTGCTTCCAAGCTCACTGACGTTGGCAGAGTCTAATTCCTTGCAGTTATAGGACTGAGATTCCATTTCTTTGCAGGCTATCAGCTGCGGGCCATCCTCAGGTTCCAAAGGCCTCTCCTCAGTCCTTGCACATGGCTTCCTCCATCTCAGAACCAGCAACCGCGCACCAAATCCTTCTTATGCTTGGAATCTCTCTGATTTCCCTTTCTGCTGCATCTCCTTCCTGCCTCTTCAAATTTAAAAAATTATTTGCGATTAAAGTGGGCTCACTTGAATGATCTGAGATAATCTCCCTATGTTAAGGTCTGTAACTTTAATTAGATCTGCAATGTCATTTTTGCTATGTTGAGTGACATATTCACAGGTTTCTGGGATTAGGATACGGACATGTTTGGGGGACCATTATTCAGCCTAACACTTGCTCAGTTTGAAGCCTCTGTGTAATTTCTGCTTGGGGTTTCTCAAGCTGCCTAGACTTTCAAGAGACTTTTTTCTGGCTTTCTACCTGTCAAGCCCCAATTAGACTATACCTTATACCTTAAAACTATTACCTATTTCCTATAGGGTCTTCATTTACCTTATTTCCCTGTGTTCATAAGAGCAGGAACACCGTCTCCCAGTGGCTTATCAGTATCACTGCTACACAAGTTAAATGTAAACAAGTACCCATCCCCTCCCTACTCCTTCCCCAACCACCAAGCCAACACTCTTGATGTTTATTTTTAATAGAGAGGCTAGGAAAAACAAAACATCTTGAATTCACCTAAATAGCTATTATTTTCATACACACAAAAGTCACATTACAGCCTATGGCTTTCTGCAGGACATTATTACAAATACCAGGCCATATTTTTCTAGTACTCCCTAATATAATAGGAGCAGAGGCAATAAATCAGGAGTCTAAGAGCTCTGGAGTTTTTCTTCCAGGCTGCGTGTATTCTGAAAAGTTACAAAACCCCTCAGGAAAACTCTATTTAGCCAGGCCAGTGATTATTTGATAGAATGACGAGATCTGAATGGTCTAAATCTATGCAAACTGCCAAACTAATGTAAAAATCATTTATCGGGTTTTATGAGATTTATGAAGTATAAATCATTTGGGCTCTAGATAGTTCTTTATGTGCATCTCACATTGTGTGCGTATGACAGAGAGTTTGAGTGATTATCTGTCAATGGAGAGAAGTAAGCTAATGACAGATGAGCAAGTAACCACTTAGATGACCTCTCCACAATCATTTCCACCTCCTGCTTTTTATGCCCTTGAGTGTGGGCCAGACTGAATGGCTAGCTACTAATGAATTAAATACAGCACACCTGGTGGAAATTGTCATGGTTAGATTACAAAAAGACTGCAGCTTCTGTCTCGGGCATTCTCTTGTTCTCTCTAGGAGTGCTCTCTCTATCCCTTTGGATGGTTCACTGTGGAGGAAGCCAATTGCCATTTCCTGAAGCCTCCCTGTGGACAGGTCAATGTGAGGAAGTTTGGAAGAAGACCTACTCTCAATGTAACTTTGAGATGACTATGGGTCTGGCCAACCACTTGACTGCAACCTCATAAGAGGCTTTCAAAGATCTAGCTAAGCCATGTCCATACCCCTGACCCACAGATACTGTAAAATAATAAACATTTGTTGTTTCAAGCTGCTAAGTTTATAATTTTTTACACAGTAATTGATGATATGTATTACTAATTATATATATGTAACAAATATAGACTCACAGCACAATTCAATCTTCAAAACCAACAATTTATGAACAGTTCCTAATAATCTTTGTATCCAAAGCACTCTATTTAAAACAATGTGAATAAAAGAAAAATGATTATCTTAGAAAAAAAGATGACACATTCAGAATGAGGGAATTTCCCAGCCTGGTGTGGTAGCTAATGCCTGTAATCCCAGCACTTTGGTAGTCCAAGGCGGGCTGGTCACGAGGTCGGGAGATTGAGACCATCCTGGCTAACACACTACTAAAAATACAAAAAATTAGCTGGGCATGGTGACAGGCATCTGTAGTCCCAGCTACTCAGGAGGCTGAGGCAGGAGAATGGCATGAACCTGGGAGGTGGAGCTTGCAGTGAGCTGTGATCACACCACTGCACTCCAGCCTGGGAGACAGTTCGAGACTCCATCTCAAAAAAGGAAAAGAAAAGCAGAATGAGGTAGTTTCCATAGTAAAGTAGTATGTACTTGATCTAATCATATTTGACACATCATTACTTTGTTTAATGAAGTACAGGCTCTGTAGGAAGTTTGAGTCTGCCACCAACACATGAACAAACGTTATTTAGTAAACTTGGATATTAGCCATAACACCATTCTAAACCAGCTGTGCGACTTTGCCTACATGGTTTAATGCTACTACAGTCATTAAATCTAATCATTTGTTCTTGTACTGGCACTGTATTTGCTGATTTCTTCTGGATGAGGCATCAAAACTTCCTAGAAGTTAAAAGGACTATGACATAAAGTACCATGTATAGCAATGAGGAATTAAAAAAAAAATGAAGCCGGATGAGAAATCATGACACGTGATTAAAATGTTTTTACTACAGTTTCCTTAGAGTTGGAATAGAGCCCACAAATTGGTAGGAAGTATATGGAGTCTCACACACGAATAGATTGAAATCATAAAAAAGCCACAGAAATATAAATTTGAAATGTGAAAAATGTTAAAACCTAATTAATAATCAAAGAAATGCAAATTAACCAGTAAAATATGTTTAAGGGACACCGTATCAAGTTGGTAATGATAAAGAAGAAAACTAAATATTGGTGAAGCTGTAGTAACATGAACGCAGTAACAGGTTTCTTGGGAGCAAGGAATTCGTAGAGAGCTATCTGGCAACACGCATCAACTACCATAAAAAGTTGAACACTTTGATTCCTGATGCCCACATCTAGAATTGTTTTCTAATAAAATAATATAAGATGTAGTCAAATATTTATGGAGAGACATATCATGGGAGTGTAATTAATAATAAATAAAAGGAAGGAAGGAAGAAGCCATCTTAATATCCATCCTGGGGATGACATAGCAAAACACGACAGAACCATACCATGAACAATACCAAAAACAAGCCACACATACACAAAAACTATGTAATAGTAATAGAAGTAGTAATAGCACAGCTTAAAAACTATATAATATTTGAAAAGTCTATATGATAGAAACAATAATAGCAGCATATAAAAATTTCTGTGGCGTGGTGGTGTGTGCCCTTAATGCCATCTACTTAAGAGGCAGAGGCAGGAAAATTGCTTAAGCCTAGGACTTCAAGCCCGCAGTGAGCTATGATTGCACCACTGCCCTCCAGCCTGAGTGACAGAGTGAGACCCATATCTAAAAATTGTTTGTAAAGTTTATTCCTTTTATAATGTTAAATAAAATGATAGCATATAAAAATATTAAACAAGGTTCTAATTTTATATACAGTGAGGTCCTAAAAATTTAATTTTTAGATTTATATCATGTTATCTATATAACCTGAAAAACAATGTTTCCAGTAAATGAATGTAGATACATTTTCTTCTCTTTCCTTTGACTCCATATCAGAAGATTTTACGAAGAGAGCTCTTGGTGAATTTATTACTTAGTTTGATTCTTATACATCTTTTTACTTCTCTGAAGTTAGTATCAGTAAAGACTTAACACTTACATTGTATCCGCCTGCGCACACCTCCTTAGATAAAATTTTTCACTACACTAAGTTTTTAAAAGCTACAATAGTTCTGAAAATTCGAAGGCATAATTTAATAGGGAAAGAATGAAAATAAGCCATAAAATACATTCTTCAATTGTTGTTGCTGTTGTTGTTGTTTTTTGAGATGGAGTCTCATACTGTGGCCCGGGCTGGAGTGCAGTGGTGTGATCTCAGCTCACTGCAACCTCCCCTTTCTGGGTTCAAGAGATTCTCCTGCCTCAGCCTCCTGAGTAGCTAGGTTACAGGCACACGCTACCATGCCCAGCTAATTTTTTTTGTATTTTTAATAGAGATGGGGTTTCACCATGTTGGCCAGGCTGGTTCCAAACTCCTGACCTTGTGATTTGCCCACTTCGGCCTCGCAAAGTGCTGGGATTACAAGCATGAGCCACTGCACCCCGCCACATCCTTCAATTTTTACAGGAAAAAGTATTAGGCAAAGAATTGGCTAAAAGTCATCTACGAAGCATTTTAATGAATTATGATTTGGGAGGAGGAAATACGGTGTGGATTATTTGTTGCTTGTAATGTATATAAAATGTATTAATATGTGTTTGTGGATTGTTAGAGTAAAACTTACCCAGAAAACTTATTGCTACCTTCACCATTTTGGTCTCAGTGATAACTCTTTGCCCAAGAAAAATGTCTTATTTTGAAATTCAAATTTCCAGTTCAATAGTAGTAAACAAATTCTTTAGCCACTGAATTTAAGAAGCAGATGGAAGTGGCAGACGACGTGATCCTGTCTTCATCTCCAGAAGGCTAGAATCACTTCATTAACCTTGGATAATGTTTTTTCCTGTTCAAAGCAAGTGAAATATTAATGTAGAAAGAACAAGGCATGTCTGTGCCAGATTTTCTGAAATGAGATACGCAGGCTGCTATCAGTAAGTAGAAACATGGCCATCTATCAGTTTGGGGGCCACTAAGAATTACATAAGAATGAGATTATTATAATTGTTGGAAAGCAAAAACAACAATAATAACTACAAAAAGTGGGATGATATTCTCAAGAAAAATGAAAAAAAGGGGAAAAGAAGAGAGAGAGAAATTTCATGTCTTTCAAAATGAAAACATGCAAAGTGCTTCATGAAAGAATCAAAGTGGCCACAAAGGTATTTACTGATCTCCTTTCCGGTCAGGCCTTCTCATGAATGGATGAGGTCATAATGAATTCACATTTAAATGATGCCTTTTTTGGTTTCCTAAAACAAGGATGTTATCCATCCAGATAGGGGTTATACCCAATAAGAAAGATTTCACTTCTTAAAAAATACAGTTTACTTGTGGGGATGAACATCCTAGGACACTGAAGAATGAAGAAATTCAGGATATATTCTGAGATGCACGCATGATAATATATTCTTACAAGTTATTGTAAGCATAAGTCACACATTCACACAATTTAACTGTTAAGCGGAACTTACCTAACCTGTTGTCTTTGTCCATTTCATGTTGCTGTAACAGAATACCACATAAACCAAAGAAATTGATTTCTTACAGCTCTGGAGGCTGAGAAGTCCAAGGTCAAGGGGCTTGCAGCTGGTGAGGATTTGAAGTGAAAACTTCTTGAAGGCATAGATTAGCTCATTCATTTTTGCATCCCTAATGGAACTTAACACCTTGCATTATAATACCTATGTCCAAACTGTTAATAATTACACAATAGATAATGGAACACCCTACAACATGAAAGTCACTTATTTTGTCTTAGCTGCAGTTCATTCTTCCATCCAGGCACTTATCACATTATATTGTAAATATCCCCTTATTTGTCTCTTTCTTCCCACTGGATTGGAAGCTTATTAAAAGCAAAAAGTCTCTCATCTTTGTATTCTTAACACATAGCCCACAGCATCCTGCTAATGGCCTCCCAGTAAATGTGTAATTAATGAATTAATATTTGGAATCTGTTCTTGTAGATTTCTTTATATCAGTGCTCTGCTTCCCAAATAAATCTTTTTATATCAACGTCCAAATTACTTTACAAAGCTTGTGATTTAACTAATGTTTTTACTATAAAGCACAATGTTTCTACCTATACAATATTCAGTAAGTTTGGGTCAGGGTCATATGGATGTCGAGGTGTTATGAAAAATCTACACTTTCTTTTTAGAGGCAGTCTCACTCTGTTCACCCAGGCAGGCGTGCAGTGGTGCAATCTTGACTCACTGCAGCCTTGATTTTTTTGGTTCAACCAATCCTCCTGCCTCAGCCTCCCTAGTAGCTAGGACTACAGGCATGCAGCACCACACTCTGCCAATGTATTTTATCTCATTTTTTGTAAAGATGGCATCTCACTATGTTTCTCAGGCTAATCTAGAACTCCTGACCACAAGCAATCCTCTAGCCTCAGCCTCTCAAAGTGCTAGAGTTACAGGTATAAGCCACCATGCCTGGCCCTGCACTCTCCAATATGGTATCCACTAGCCAAATATGGCTGTGTACATTTGGAATTAAATAAATTCAATTTAAAATTCAGTTCCTCAGTCACACATTTCAAGTGCTCAATAGCCACGTGTAACTAGTGGCTATGCTATTTGGATGGCATAGATTACAGAACATTTCCCCCATAGAATAGGCAGAAGGTTCTATTGGAAAGTACTATCATGGCATAGAACTTGGGAGAAACTCCCAGCTTTGTTTTGTTTTTGTTTGTTTGTTTGTTTGTTTGTTTTTGAGACGGAATCTTGCTTTGTTCCAGGCTGCAGTGCAGTGGCGTGATCTTGGCTCACTGAAACCTCCGCATCCCAGGTTCAAGTGATCCTCCTGCCTCAGCCTCCCAAGTAGCTGGGACTACAGGCGCACGCCACCATGCCCGGCTAATTTTTGGTTTTTTTTGTATTTTAATAGAAACGGGGTTTCACCATGCTAGCTCCCAAAGCTCCCAGCTTTTACAGAGTGGACCATTCAATTCTGAGTTGGGTCTGGGCATTGGTACTGCCAACTGACAACAATCCCCAAACAATAAACCTCTTTTGTCAGCAAGGTGGCCAGTGAGCTTGCACAACTCAGTCCACCACCCCTACCCTCCCTCAGAGATCTGATTCAGGAAGCCCCAGATGGGGGGAGAGGTGAGGTTTGCAGCATTGAGAGCCTGCAGAAAACGATTTTTACCTTCCTCGCTTTCTGGAGGGTGTTATCACTTTTAGTAAGTTCCCTTCAGTGCATTCAGAAAACTGAGAGCTAAATCCCAAGAACAAGCCCTCCTACTTATATTCAGTGACAGAGGGAGCATAATCAATAAATATTGGCCACAAAGAACTCACAAGTAACGTTATTTGTTCTGAATGGACTCTATTTGATGCATGTTTTTTGTGACTCAGGTTCTCCGGTGGTGTTCACTCCTGTGCAAATGCTGTGCTGTTGTACAAACTATGAGACATTTGGAATTTCGTTTACATCTTAAAACAGTGCAATATATTTCCCAGATTTCGCTGGGCCAATGTTACCTAATAGAGTGAGTTTTGTATTAAGATATTAGGTTAGTGCAAAAGTAATTGCAGTTTTGCCATTTCTTTCAATGCAAAAACTGCAATTTACTTTTGCACCAACCTAATATTTAAACAACAGGTGACCTCTAGTTCAACCTTTAGAGTCTTACATTGAGTGTTTCAAGATAGGAACCACCAGGCAAAGGGCATCACTTGCCCTCAGTGTTCAAAATCTGCAAAACTACATGGAGCTTATACACCAGAGGCTAAGACATGTTCCCTTTAGTGGAGTAATTTAGTAATGAAGATCCAGTTCATACTATTTCCAAGAGGCATGTAGATAGGGCCCATCCCTTGCTGAAAACATTTTTTAAACTAGAGTAGTCCACAACTATAAAATTCCAGAAGGTTTCTGGTAAACTCTTGCTGTGGTAAGTGAAGCCCCATATGTAAATATAAATGAATCATCCTGTGGTTTGTATTCACGTGTTCCCAAACGACTTTGTGTTTATTTCACTTTAACCAACACTACATTTAGATGCTATTATTAAGATAAAGACAGCATGTAATTGGAGAATGGAAATTTTACCATTGTTATCAGTCAAATAATACTTTGTCAAAAATTATAATCACTCTATTTCCTTCCTTTTTATGTTTACTGTTGCATGTGTGCATGTGTGTGTGTGTGTGTGTGTGTTTTAATTGTGGCTCTCACCCTCATCTTGACTCTCTCCATTCTTGCAATTCCATATTCCTCTGGTTTTCTTGGAAATAGTTTAAAATCCATATCCTTTTGGAAGTCTTCTTTAATTTACCAAGTTGCACTTCCATCAAATCCCAATTAATTTTACCAAGCTAATCTTTGTGAACAAGTGAAAGGACATTTATTGAGTTTGGTACATACATCTGTTTCTGTTTTCCATACAAACACATCTACCACAAGACTTATAGGGCATAATGGAATAATAATCACAAAACATTTAAAGATATAAAAAGACCTAACAATTCCAATCATAAGCAAGTCCCTCATACAGGACATAAACCACAAAAGCAACAAGACATGTATGGGAAAAGTGCTTCTTAAGATCATTTTAATATAATGTACAATCTCCTGATTTCAATATAAGTTTAAGAACTCTTATCTCAAATCAATGAAGGAAAGAACTAAATTTGTAAGTTATAATTTATAAAGATTATCAGGGAAAATGCTAAGAAAAAAGAGAAAAGAATGAATTTGCATACATATTCATGAATTCCTACACAGTTGTCTTTTTTAACAATGGAGCAATGAAAATACAATCTGAATAACTGGTGCTTTTTAAAAAGCTGATTGTAAATGGTCAACTGCACATTTGAATCAACTACTATGATACATGGCAAATAATAGACAGCCCCCAAAAGTGTGTGAGGCATATTTATCTCTTTTGATTTTTTCATTTGTGAACATGAGCGCTTATTTTATTTATAATCTTCTGATTGGATTGATCAAGAAAGACATTAAACTTGGTTGAAGAAGGTAGTCAGGAGTCTGCCCAACTGGTCTTTCTTAAAGCAAAGTTACTCAGTAATAGTTCCTGAGTTCCCTCCCCTGGGCTCATAATTAGTGGCAGCAGAGAGGGAAGAACAATCTAGAAGCTGGCAGTATCAGAATGAGAGTAAGAGCACACCAGCTCGCTCACAAACCCTCCAAAAACTAAGAATGCCCTCATGACCATGAGAATATATCTGCTTCCTATAATAAAATACCACAAATCTCAGTTTCTCTCTGACATTGTTACTTCTGACAAGCTGTATCCCACGGACCCAGTTTAGCCCCCTGATCAAAAGCATGGCTACAGACTAATAATATCCTAATTCAGTGAATGGGCCTATGAGTTCTTCTAATGTACCTGAACATCCAGACATATTGTTTCCATTTTTGCATTGTCTGAAATCTTCTGTCAGTGTAGCAAGTGTGCCTTAACTGCTAAATAGTTTACCCCACTTAGAAAAATAACTAAGGGCATGGAACTCCCCCACCTTCAATAAATTCTGATAGCTGTCAGTGCTGTTTTCACCTTCTAATCACCAGTACAAAAAAATTCCTCACTCTAGACTTAAATCCTACATCAACTGCTTCTGTCCTTCAGAAAATTATTTAATCTTTCTGGGTCTTTAATTTCTGATCTTTGAAATTAGAGTAGTGGTTTAAATTCCTTCCAGCTGTACATTCTATTATTCTCTACTTGTATTTGATTTGTGTGACTAAATACCATCTTAGAACAGACATCTTAGTCTGTTCTGAGTGTAAAATTTCCAAAAGAAGTAATAATTCCCAATCTAAATTATATAACATCTCAACACCTAAACTGACATCAGGCAGCCTGTGAAAGTCCAGTGCATATGTAATGATGATTCTCAAAGACAGTGGTTTCAGGATTGAACTCTTAGTTTCACTGCCCCATTGTGTCTGCTTAGAGTCAATGTGTTGAAGTGAGGTAGCCAATGAGTCAAACAAAAACTTGGAATAATTGTGTAATGTTTTAGTCTTGAGTCAGGAACTTGCCTTGTGATCTTATATCAAATAAATATTAGGTCTGGGAAAATACAGAATTCTGATTTATCTTGTGTCAATTCAATTAGGTACACTGCTGAGCACATATAGTAGTTAGGATTATTGTTCAATAAAAGTTGATTCTACCTCTCCTTCCCACTCTGCTTAGAGCATATCTGCCTGCACCACTGATATTAGACTTGGCCACGAGACCTGCATTAGCCAGCAGAATGTTAGGAGACATAATGTAAGCACAGCCCTCACATGCTTGCATGACTTGGCTTGACTTTTAGACTCTAGTGATCTGACATGAGTAGAACATGTCCCAGACAGCAACTTATTTCAGACTAGAAAGGAAAACAGAAGAAAACATAAGGGGACAGAACTATATCCAACCCACAGCCTGGAAAAAAACATCCAATCTTCAGTCTGAAGCAGGGCTACCTAGCTGAATTGACTTTATATCAGCCAAACCCCAGTTGATCCACAGATCCTGGGGCATAAGAAAGAACATAGTTTCTGTAAGCCACTTGTTTTTAGAGTGGTTTTTTATGTAGCATTATTGTGGCAATACCTGATCAAAAAAATGTGGATCTGACACAAAAATATATACTGGATCATTTACAGGACAATAGTTATCCATCTCGTCCTTTAGTACAACTGTTAAGAACATAGATTTCCCAAAGTCCTGAACAGAACCAAGGTGTTTTAACCCAGAAACAGACCAAGACCAAAATTGGGGAAAAAAGCCAAATCAAAAACTACTTTAGTGACAATGAAGTACAAAACTGATCAGAAGGCCAGAACTGATTTTATTTGACATAAAATAAAAACAAACAGATACTATTGATCTATTCAACAAATGGAAGAATCTCAATTTTTTTGTAAAGTAGAAGAAGCCAGCCACAATACACTACATATTCTATTATTTCATTTATAGAATATTCTGGAAAAGGCAAAACTCCAGGGACAGATAGAAGATTACTGGTTGCTAGGGTTTGGGGGATGGAAAGGGTTAACAACAAAGAGACCGCACACAGAAAAATTTGGGAGTGATGAAACTGTTCCATATCACAAGTATGATGGTAGATACATGGCTCTATGCATTTGTCAAAAGCCATAAAACTGTATTCCACAAAGAAAATTTCATAGTATACAAATTAGCAATTAAAAATAACTCAACAAAGTCAACAAATTGAAAAGTATTAGGCTAGCTGACTTTTAATCTTACTTCCAGACCTAAATATTGATGTGATACATACCTCATTTTCTTTTATATCTTTGGTAAGCTGGTACTTTTGCTATGAGTGAAAAGCATTATCTAAATCTATTTTGTATACTTTTCATGGCCATAATGAAATGTCTTCCAAAACATATTTGCAATGCACTGCAAGTTTTATTATACTTTTATCTTCACAAAGAGCAAGCCATTGGATATTTACCAGTCCATTGTTCTCTTAGGATAGTATTTGCAGTGGGCACTTGTAGATTTCAGTTAACTGTAACCATGAAGCTGGCATAGAATAAAAATTTGTGTATGCATAGTCTGTCTTAAGAGCCCCTGTGTCTTTCCTTTCCAAGAGGGATTGCATCTTTTAATTTAAGATAAAACTGTAGAAAAAAACTATTTCTTGCAAAAGATGTGAGCTTTCAGATGTGACATGAAAATGAAGGCAAAGGTTTCCCTTACTCTTTGGATACTCTTGTACATGCCTTCAAGAGGCCCCAATAATTCACGCCTCCTGGTATTTGTACCCTGGTTTACCCCCTTCTTATTCTGTACAAGGGTCAGTCTCTGTAACCAATAGCATTCAGGAGAAGTGATGATATGTCATTTCCAAAATCAGATTACAGAAATATTGCATCTTCCTATTTAGATGAGCACCTTCTTGCCTTCGGATCACCCACTCTGGGGGAAGCTGTGTCGTGAGTAGTTCTATGATCAGGCCCATGTAGCCAGAAACAGAAACCTCCTGCCAAGAAGTGCATGAGTCATCTTGGAAGTGACCCTCCCCATTCATGCCTTCAGATGACACTGCAACCCTGCTGGCAGTCTTTACTGAAACTTCTTGAGAAATCTTGAGCCAGTACCACATAGCTAAACTGCCAGATTCTTGACTCACAAAAACTGCAACATGGTAAGTTTTTTTCTTTTTTATGGTGGCGGGGGGGAGCTGTTAGTTTATTAGGTAACAATAGATAACTAATACAATAATATACCCTCATATAAAAAACAAACAAAAGGTCCTGGGTTGTTGGCCTTGCCATGTTGTTTCTCCTCAGTTAGTTCTACTGAGGATCCATGCCACTTGGCTAGTTTAAGTTATAGTTTTGTTTGTTTGATGAATTTGAGCTCCTTATTGTTATTGAAGATATGGATATTCTATTTATTAAACTGCTCTTGGTTCTGCTTTGATGGAAGATTTTGATTCCATTTGCTCATCTCCTTTCATTTTTTTTCTACATTCTTGCCATACTTTACACATTTACTTTACCATCTGTGGCAGATTATAGATGGCCACAATTTCTTTGAAACTTCTCCCATCTAGATGTGATATCTATTCACCCTCCTCTTGAATCTGGGTCTGATTATGACTGCTTTGATCAACAGAATGTGGAACTGACACTATGCCAGTTCTGGGCAGGCACACATATTCTCTTGAGCCCTAAGCAGTCATACAAGAGGTCTAATTACTCTTCCAGAGAGACTATATAGAGAGGCATTGAAACTATATGGAAAAGGGGAGACCCAGTTGAACCCAGCCCTCCAGAAATCCCTACCAAAATATTGGGTATCATTGAGTCTGACATTGACCTTCCTGACCAGCTTGGCCTTAGATGAATACCAAGTAACTCCTATTAATGCCACATGGAACAAAGGAATTGCCAACTAAACACTTCCCAAATTCATAACCTAGAATTTGTGAGATGTAATATATGGGTTTTGCTTAAGTCACCAGGTTTTATAGTATACAGATATATGTATTATTATTATGTATAATTATGTATTTCACAAAAATATATAATCAGAATATTATCTATCAATTTATATATCTTTTAGTGTATATTATTGTTTTTGCATAAATTCTAATGACTTCTAAGTTTTAGTATTTTCATTTCTTTTTTTTTAGACGGAGTCTCGCTCTGTCGCCCAGGATGGAGTGCAGTGGCGCGATCTCGGCTCACTGCAAGCTCCGCCTCCTGGGTTCACGCCATTCTCCTGCCTCAGCCTCCGTGGTAGCTGGGACTACAGGTGCCCGCCATTAGTTACTTTTTAATGTTTATCCCTTATCTTCATGCTCTCAATATTTTTTCATTGATTTCAACATCATTTTTTGTTTAAAATCACCTTTTTTCGTATTAGAAAATTTATTCTCCCCTTTACTCTAAGTATTATTTATTTTTAGCCTTTAAAAATGTTAATATCACCCACTGTTAAAATTAGAGAACTGAGTGATATTTGAAGGAAAAATAAAATGTTGCTATTTTTATCTATGTACTTTTATAAGGTTTAAATATTTACTATAGCAATGCATTTGTGAAGTGTTTTATACTTGAAAGGAAGAAAACAAAAGACCAAAAAAGCTTCTATTTATTCTTAACTTTTTAATGTTTTAATTTCTAAATTTATATTTAGGTTTATTATCAAGTTGTGATTCTACCCTTCTTGGCAACTTATAACATTTAAATTCTGCTTTTTATCAGAATATATTTCAAACTCAATCCAATAAAAACAATAATTTTGTATATTCTCAATAGGGGAGATTTTGTATTAAAAAGTTAAAAGTCAATAGATAAGAAAAAATGTCAATAAAATATATCCAACATATATTTTATCACAATTAAAGTTTGGTCATCCAGAACATCTCAATGTTTTAATGTCTACAGCACTGAGCACTAGAGAGCCTAGACATTTTGACCCATAATTTCTGCTGCTGAAAAACAAAAAAAAAAGAAAGAAACTGAAGACTTCCTGAAATTGTAATACCTCAAACCAATTGGAAAAAAACTTGCCTAATCCAATCAAGCAAGTCCTCAGTGAGTAGCAACATAAACGAACACATAAATTTAAGTCAATATTTAAGTCAATATTTTTATTAAAATTCATACTGTTAAAGCCAAGATAAAAGATATTACAGGAAACATCTTTTCCCATAAAATCTGAGTTTTGGTGTCTTTTTGGACTACTACTTGGAGGGCATACAAGAAAGATGCCAAGACTTTAGCTTAGAGCCTGGAAAGGACAAGAGAGGCAGGTGTGATTTTGTCCTTTAGAAAGGATTGGTTATGGCTGCAACCAAGGGTCATCTGGTATGCTGAGTTAAGGAAAAACAGTGAATTCAGTCTGGCTACTGGCTTAAAAACAGCAAAGTACAGCCCAACCTTCTATAACCCTAGAGACAAGGATTAGGAATATTTACCTTAATGTATATCATACAGAGCTTCTTGAAATACGAATACTTCCAGAGAACTGATCTTTATCATATTTCTACGCAGAAAAAAGGTGGACAGAGTTTGAGTGGCTCCTCTAAAGGAAGTGGAAATGAGTCAGCACCCCCGAGATGTTGAGACTAATTACTTTACCTGACTTTCTGCTGTAGGATGAAACCAGCTAGACTAGTGTTTGATTATTGACCTCCTCTGAAAAACACATGTCGATTCCCTGGGGTCATTAGACTGTTTATTTCCCCAAAACTTTTTGGCTGAGGTAGAGACCCAGAAATGGTAAATGGCAGGTTTGAGGGGTTGTAATCAATTCCCTGCTTCTCTGTCCACTGCTTTCTGTTGATGCTACATAATACTTACTTCCTTGTTGACTTCAACAACATCCACCAGCATAGTAGTCTGTGGTTAAGAGTGAACGAAATTTCCTTTAGTTGTCTGTCTCCTCATTTGGAGCAAACAGGAGAACACTATTATAGTCAAGATTAAGTCACTCACATAGAAAAACCTCTATCCTGAAAATTGTAAAATGCCAGCACCAGTCTTACCTTTCCCACTAGCCTGAGACAAGTTACTTGACTTCTGTGGACATCAGCTTTCCATTGTCATTCTGAGGAGACTGAAGTAAATAAGAAGTTTTTAACAAAGACTTTGTGGACTTGGAGAGGTGGTGGTAATAGAGAAGAGAGCTTCAAATACTCAGAAATGTAGTACAACTTTTAAGTTGTACTACATTTTTTTTCTGAGAATAAGTTTTAATCGTTTTTAAAGAGGTTTGTGACCTAAAATTGTTGAGAACTAAATATTTTTATTCTGTACGCATATATTGAACAAGGCCTTGGGTTAGGCAAAGTGGGAAACGCAAAATGAGTGAGACAGGTACTCAAATCATCAAAATCAAATGTACAATATGCCACTTCCACAGAGATGAAGAGACCATAGTATTTATAGAAGTGAGAGATTATAGCTATCTGGAGGTAGGGAAGTGAGAATGGGGGAATACTTCAAGGAAAATAGTTGAGGTCTGTGCATGTAAAGAGAGCAAAGTAGTTAATGTAAAAAGAATAATAGGAGCTAAGCATAAATGTGAAAAAACCTATGGGTGGTGGTTGCAGTGGCTCACACCTGTAATCCCAGCAATTTGGGAGGCTGAGGTGGGAGGATCAACTGAGTTCAGGAGTTCGAGACCAGCCTGGCCAACATGGCGATACCTTGTATTTGTTAAAAATACAAAAATTAGCTGGGCATGGTGGCACAGCCTGTAAACCCAGCTACTTGGGAGGCTGAGGTATGAGTATCACTTGAACTCAGGAGGCAGAGGTTGCAGTGAGCCGAAATCATGCCACTGCACTCTAGCCTGGGTGACAGAGTGAGACTCTGTCTCAAAACAAAACAAAACAAAACACCCTATAAGTGTGAGGCAACAATATGCAGTTGGACACATTTGGCTAAGATACCAGATATGGGGAGAAAAGAAGGAGAGCAGTAAAGCATACAGCCAAGTAATATATTTTAAAAATAAAAATAGCACACACATGGAAACACAAAACTGGCTAAGACTTATGCTAAGTCTATGCTAGTGCTTAGATCTCAGTGGTTTTTAATTTTGTGGAAATATGTGCTTGGCTTCTATTAATACAAAATATCCCACACCTGATGTCAGATAGATGGATGAATAGATAGATGGATAGATAGATAGATAGATAGATAGATAGATAGATAGATAGATAGATAGAAACTTCCTTTCAACTTACAGAATCACTGTACATCTGTGGATGTAATCTATGCTGTTAATTCTCAATATTCATGGAATTATGTTTACAAAAATGCTGTGAGCACTGAATTAGCAAATACTGAAACATTCTTCCTAGAGAAAAGACAGGAAGAGGTTCCTATAAGCCTCTGGTCACATTTTTATTAACAGATCAATATATAACTTTGTTTTATGAATGTTTCTGTTTAAAGACACCTTTTCTTAAAGGTTCACTCAAGAACTGCTGAGTAAATAAATATTGGTTCATGAACATCGAATTTATGACCTACAGCACTATAAGCCATATGTGAATTAAGCGTATCAAGCACAGATATATTCTCTGTGAGGTTCATTGCAGCCTTCCTGTGCTTAGGAACACTAGTCAGCACTTTGGGACTACACTTGGGGGCCATTTTAAATGGTGAAATCACTAACAAGAAGCACACAAGAGTAAAAACCACGGCAATAAATAGACTACGGAAGGATCCTTGTTTACGCTATTATACATGAAACAAAAAGGCAAAGTGCTACCTTGTTTAACCTCAACTGGGCATATGTGCACTGAACAAGTCAAATTTTTTTCACTCTGCTCATGTCTGTGAATAACCTCAAAAGTGCCCCAAGCATTTATTTTGGGTTACAAATAAATAAATTTCAGCAAGTAGGTGAATTTGTAAATATAGAAACTGTGAATAATGAATTTTGACTATAAATGTACATCTATATGTATATATATATGTGTGTGTGTGTGTGTGTGTGTGTGACCCCAAAATTCTTATTTTAAAATTCTAACCTGTGACATGGTGATATTTAGAAGGAAGGCCTTTGGGAAGTAATTGGGTCATGACATTGGAGCCCTTGTGAATGGGATTAATACTCTTAAAAGAAGAGGCCAGAAGTGGAACAAGATGGCAGAACAGGAGATTGCACTGATTGTCCCCACCATGCAGGAACACCAAATTTAACAACTATCTACACAAGCACCTTCATAAGAACCAAAAATCAGGTGAGCACTTACAGTACCTGGTTTTAACTTCATGTTACTGAAGGAGGCACTGAGAAGGGGAGAAAAAGCCATCTTGAATTACTAAAGCCATCCCTCCCCCTAACCCCTGTGGCTGTGTGATATGGAGAATCTGTGCACTCGTGGAAGAAGAACACAATGACTGTGAGACTTTGCATTGAACTTGGTTCTGCCGTCACAGCAGAAAGCAGAACTGAGCTGTAGTTAGCTGATGCCCATCCACAGAAGGAGCATTTGGACTGGGCCTAGCCAGAAGGAAATTACCCATCCCAGTGGTTGAACCTTGAGCTCTGGCAAGCCATGCCACCACAGGCTAAAGTGCTATGGGGCTCTGAATACATTTGAAAGGCAGTCTAGGCCACAAGGACTGCAACTTCTAGAAGAATTCTATTGCTGAGCTAGACTCAAAGCCAGTGGACTGAGAGGGCACACAACCTACTGAGAAACCAGAAAGGGTGGCTAAGGGAGTGCTTGTGCCTCCCCTGCCACAATCCTAGTCTGCATAGCTTATGGCTCCAAAAAAGACTCCTTCCTTCTGCTTGAGGAGAGGAGAGGAAAGAGCAAAGAGACTTTCTCTTACATCTTGGATACCAGTTCAGCCATAGTAGGATAGGGTACCAGGCAGAGTTTTGAGGCCCCCATTCCAGGCTCTAGTTCCCAGACAACATATCTAGACACACCCTGGGCCAGAAGAGAACTTGCTGCCTCACAGGCCAGGAGAGAGTAGCATAACATATTTAAAGTGCTGAAAAACATTTACCCTAGAATAGTATATCTGGTGAAAATATCCATCAAACATGAATGAGAAATAAAGACTTTCCAAGACAAACTGAAACTAAGAGATTTCATCCATTCCAGACCTTTCCTACAAGAAATGCTAAAGAAAGGACTTTAATGAGTAATAAGCAATCATGTGAAGGTAAAAAAAAAACTCACTGGTAATAGTAAGTACACAGAAAAAATACAGAATATTATAACTCTGTAACTATAGTGTATAAATTACTTTTATCTTAAGAAGAAAGGCTAAAAGATGAACCAATCAAACATAATAACTACAACAACTTTTCAAGACGTAGTGCAATAAAATATTGATAGAAACAACAAAAAGTTAAAAAGCAGGAAAATGAAGTTAAGGTGTAGAGTTTGTATTAGTTTTCTTTTTGCTTCTTTTTTTTTATGCAAAGACTGTTAAACTGTTATCAGCTTAAAATAATGGTTTATAAGATAGTATCTGAAAGCCTCATGGTAAGCTGAAATAAAAAAAATACAGCAAATGCACCAAAAATAAAAATCAAGAAATTAAATCATACCCCCAGAGAAAATTATCTCCACTAAAAGGAATACAGGAAGGAAGGAAAGAAGGAAGAGAAGACCACAACAAACCAGAAAACAAATAGCAAAATGCCAGGAGTAAGTCCTTACTTATCAATTATAACATTGAATGTAAATGGACTAAACTCTCCTATCAAGAGACATAGAATGGCTGAATGGATGAAAAACAAGACATAATGATCTGTTGCTACAAGAAACACACTTCATCTATAAAGACACACATACACTAAAAATAAAGTGATGAAAAAAGATATTCCATGCCAATGGAAACAAATAAATAATAAAAAAAAGTGGGAGTAGCTATATTTATATCAGACAAAACAGATTCCAGGACAAAAACTATAAGAAGAGACAAAGAAAGTCACTGTATAATAATCAAGCAGTCAATTCAGCAAGAGGACAACAATTATAAATGTATGTGCACACAACACTGGAGCAACCAGTTATATAAAGCAAATATTGTTAGAGTGAAAGAGTGAGATAGATCCCAATACAATAATAGCTGCACACTTCAACAACCCACTTTCATCACTGGACAGATATTCCAGACAGAAAATCAACAAGGAAACATCAGACTTAGTCTGCATTATAGACCACATGAACCTAATAGATATTTACCGAATATTTAATCCAATGGCTGCAGAATACATGTTCTTTTTCTCAGCACATGGATCATTCTCAAGGATAGACCATATGCTAGGTCACAAAACAAGCCTGAAAACATTCAAAAATTTAAAATAATGTCGAGCATCTTCTCTGACCACAATAGAATAAAAAAACAAAAATGACAAGAGGATTTTTGCAAACTATACAAATAGATGAAAATTAAACAATGTGCTCTGGAGTAACCAGTGGGTCAACGAAGAAATTTAGAAAAAAATCAAAAAAATTATTGAAACAAATGATAATGAAAACACAACATACCAAAACCTGTGGGATACAGCAAAAGCGGTACAAAGAGGAATGTTTATAGCTATAAATACCTACATCAAAACAGAAGAAAAGCTTCAAATAAACAATCTAGCAATGCATCTTTAAAAACTAGAAAAGCAAGATCAAACCTAACCCAAAATTAGTAGAATAAAAAGTAATAAAGATCAGAGCAGAAATAAATGAATTTGAACTGAAGAAAACAATACAAAAAAATTAATAAAACAAAAAGTTGGTTTCTTGAAAAGTTTAACAAAATTGTCAAACCTTTAGCCAGACTAACTAAGAAAAAAAAAAGAGAAGACTCAAATAAATAAAATCAGAGATGAAAAAGGAGATATTACAACTGATACCACAGAAATTTAAAGGATCATTAGTGGCTACTATGAGCAACTATATGCCAATAAATTGGAAAATTTAGAAGATATGGATAAATTTCTAGACACTTGCAATTTACTGAGATTGAACCATGAAGAAATTCAAAACCTGAACTGACCAATAACAAGCAATGTGATTCAAGTTGTAATAAAAAGTATTCCAGCAAATAGAAGCCTGGGACCCAGCCTTCACTGATAAATTCTACCTATCAAACATTTAAAGAAGAACTAATAACAATCATAACCAAACTACTCTAAAAATAGATGAGAAGGGAATACTTCCAAACTCATTCTATGAGGCCAGTATTACCCTGATAACAAAACCAGACAAGACACATTAAAAAAGAAAACTATAGGCCAATATCTCTGATGAATATTGATGCAAAAATACTGAACAAGATACTAGCAAAATGAATTCAACAATACGTTAGAAAGATCATCCTTCATGATCAGGTGGGATTTATTCCTGGGATGCAAGAATGATTCAATACACATAAATCAATCAGTGTAATACATCACATCAACAGAATAAAGGACAAAAACCATACGACCATTTTCATTGATATTGAAAAGGCATTTGATAAAATTCAACATCCTTTCATAATGAAACCCCTCAAAAACCTGGGTATAGAAGGAACATACCTCAACACAAGAAAAGCCATATGCAAGAGATCCACAGCTAGTATCATACTGAATGGGAAAAAACTGAAAGTCTTTCCTCTAAGATCTGGAATAAGATAAGGATGCTTACTTTCACCACTGTTATTCAACAAAGTACTAGAAGTCTTAGCTAGAGCAGTCAGAAAAGAGAAAGAAAAAAGGAAGAAGTCAAATTATCCTTGTTTGCAGATTATAAAATCTTATATTTGGTAAAACCTAAAGACTCCACCAAAAAAAACTATTAGAACTGATAAACAAATTCAGTAAAGTCACAAGATACAAAATCAACATACAAAAATCAGTTGCATTTTTATATATCAATAGCAACCAATCTGAAAAAGAAATCAAGAAAGTAATCCCATTTACAGTAGCTACAAATAAAATTAAATACTTAGGAACTAAATTAAAGAAGTAAAAGATTTTTACAATTAAAACTACAAAACACTGATGAAAGAAATGGAAGTGGATTCAAAACAAAAGGAAAAAATATTCCATGTTCCTGGATTGGCAGAAACAATACTGTTAAAATGTTCATACTAGCCAAAACAATACACAGATTCAATGCAATTCCTATCAAAATGACAATGACATTCTTCACAGAAATAGAAAAAAAAATTCTAAAATTTCTATGGAACCATAACAGACCCAGAATAGCCAAAGGTATCCTAAGCAAAAAGAACAAAACTGAAGGACTCACATTATCTGACTTCAAATTATACTACAAAGCTATAGTAACCAAAACAGCATGGTTCTGGCATAAAAACAGACACAGAGACCAGTAGAACAGAATAGAGGACCCAGAGCTATATTCATACATCCACAGTGAACTCATTTTTGACAAAGTTTCCAAGGATATGCATTGGAGAAAGGAGAGTCTCTTTGATAAATGGTGCTGGGAAAACTGGATATCCATTATGCAGAAGAATGAAACTAGCCCCCTATTTCTCACCATATACAAAATCAAATAAAAAATGGATTAAAGACTTAAATCTAAGACCTACTACAATGAAACTACTAAAAGAAAACTTCAGGGAAGCTCTTCAAGACATTGGAGTGGGCAAAGACACCCCATAGGCACAGGCAACCAAAGCAAAAATGGACAAATGGGATTACATCAAGTTAAAAACCTTCTGCACAGCAAAGGAAACAATCAACAAAGTGAAGAGACAACCCACAGAATGGGGTAAAATATTTTCAAATGATCCATCTGACAAGGTATTAATAACAAGAATATACAGGGAGCTCAAACAACTCTATAGAAAAAAACATAGTAATCCAATTCAAAAATGGACAAAATATTTGAATAGACATTTATCAAAAGGCGACATAAAAAAGGCAAACAGGTACATGAAAAGGTGCTCAATATTATTGCTCATCAGAGGAATGCAAATCAAAACTACCAGATATCATTTCACCCCAGTTAAAATGGCTTTTATCAAAAAGACAGGCAATAACAAATGTTGGTTAGACTGTGGAGAAAACGGAAACCTCATACACTGTTGGTGAGAATGTAAATTACTACTACTACTATGGAGAAAAATTTAGAGATTCCTCAAAAAACTAAAAATAGAGCTACCATATGATCCAGCAATCCCATTTCTCCATATATACTCAAAAGAAAGAAAATCAGTGTATCAGAGAGATAGCTGCACTCCCATATTTTCAGCAACACTATTCTCAATAGCCAAGATTTGGAAGCCACATAGAGGCCTATAAACACATGAATGGATAAAGAAGATGTAGTACATATACACAATGGAGTACTATTCAGCCATAAAAAAGAATGGGATCCTGTCATTTGCAACACCCTGGATGGAACGGCAGGTCATTATGTTAAGTGAAATAAGCCAGGCAGAGAGACAAACACTGCATGTTCTCACTTATCTGTAGGAGCTAAAAGTTGGAACAACTGGACTCATGGAGGTAGAGAGTAGAAGGATGGTTCCCAGAGGCTGGGAAGAGTGGTGGGGGGTGGGGGGTGGGGGCAGGGAGGAAGTGGGGATGTGGAACGGATACAAAAACACAGAAATAATGAATAAGACCTAGTATGTGCTAGCACAACAGGGTGACTGTAGTATGAAATAATTTAATTGTATATTTTAAAATAACTAAAAGTATAATTGGATTGTTTGAAACACAAAGGATAAATGCTTAAGTTGATGGATACCCCATTTACCGTGGTGTGATTACCACACATTTCATGCCTGTATCAAACTATCTTACGTAACTCATGAGATAGTCCACTCTCCATTTCCATCCAGAGTATTGCAAATGATGGGATCTAAATATGTACACTTACTATGTACCCACAAAAATTAAAATAAATTTAAAACAGAAAAAACCAGATAGCTAACATTCTCTTTCTATAAGTGAGGATACAAAGAAAGAGAAGTCACAGCCTGCAACCTGTAAGAGAATGCTCACAAGACCCAGACCATGCTGGGACCCTCATCTCAGACTCCAGTCTCCAGAACTGTGAGAAATAAATTTCAGTTGTTTATAAGCTGCCCAGTCTAAGACTGTCATAGCAGCCAGAACTAAAACATGTATATATACCTACACATCCTCCATGCAAATTACAGAATTACTATGTAGGAAAATTCACACAAAGTAAATGATGATGTTAAGGGTTATTTTGTTGTCTTCTAAATACTCAATATTCATTCTAAATGGGAAACCAAATAATACTCTGAAATTGGCTTGGTTAAGATGAAACTGGAGAACATTACTCACATTATTTGATGGTTTAATAGTATTAAGCCAAAGGAGGCAAGTCCTTGGTGAAATGGAATATTAAGTAATGCGTAAATTAATATAAATGAAGATGCTTTGGGAAAGTTAGCCAAGTACCCCTTTGGCTATGACAGCCTGGATTTTCAACTGGTACAGGGAGGACAAGTATTTTTGTGGCAACATCTCAGGGAAAGTAGGCTTGTTTCCAAATGGCACCCACATATATAGTTTTAAAAGATAAATTGTTTCTTTTGATTCCTCTTTCCAACTTTTATTTTTGATTCGGGGGTACATGTGCAGGTTTGTTGCATGGGTAAATTGTGTGTCATGGGGCTTTGGTGTACAGATGATTTCATCACCCAGGTAATGAGCATAAATGCCATAGGTAGTTTTTCAATCCCCATCCTCCTCTCACCCTCCACCCTCAAGTAAGCACCAGTGTCTACTGTTGCCTTCTTTGTTCCCATGTGTACTTAGTATTTAGCTCCCATTTATAAGTGAGAATATATGGTATTTGGTTTTCTGGTCCTGCATTAATATAATAATGGCCCCCAGTTCCATCCACATTACTACAAGGGACATGATTTCATTTTTTTGTTGGCTGGATAGTATTCCATGCTGTATATGTACCATATGTTCACATCCAGTACACCATTGGTGATCATTTAGGTAGATTCCATGTCTTAGCTATTGTGAATAGTGCTGCGATGAACATACACACGCATGTGTCTTTATGGTAGAACGATTTATATTCCTTTGGGTACATACCCATTAATGGGATTGGTGGGTCGAATGGCAGTTCTGAGTTTTTTTGAGAAATCTTCAAACTGCTTTCCACAATGGCTGAACTAATCTAATTTCCACCAGCAGTGTGTAAGTGTTCCCCCTTCTCTGCAACCTCACCAGTATCTGTTATGTTTTGACTTTTTAATAATATTCATTCTGACTGGCATGAGATAGTATCTTATCATAATTTTGATTTACATTTCTCTAATGATTAGTGATGTTGACCATGTTTTTCGTATGCTTGTTGGTCTCACGTGTATGACTTCTTTTGTGAGGTGTCTGTTCATGTCCTTTGCTCATTTATTTAATAGATTTCATGCGCGTCCATGTGAAGAGACCACCAAACAGGCTTTGTGTGAGAAACAAGGCTGTTTATTTCACCTGGGTGCAGGTGGGCTGAGTCCGAAAAGAGAGTCAGCGAAGGGAGATGGGGTGGGGCTGTTTTATAGGATTTGGGTAGGAAAGGAAAAAGGGGGGTTGTTCTCTGGCAGGCAGGAATGGGGGTCACAAGGTGCTCAGTAGGGGAGCTTTTGAGCCAGGATGAGCCTGGAGAAGGAATTTCACAAGATAATGTCATCAGTTAAGGCAGGAACAGGCCGTTTTCATTTCTTTTGTGGTGGAATGTCATCAGCTAACGCAGGAACCGGCCACCTGGATGTGTACGTGCAGGTCACAGGGGATATGATGGCTTAGCTTGGGCTCAGAGGCTTGACAATAGAGTTGCTTATTTTTGGCTTGTTGATTTAAGTTTCTTATAGATTCCGGATATTAGACCTTTGTTAGATGCATAGTTTGCAAATATTTTCTCCTATTCTGTAGATTGTCTGTTGACTCTGCTGATAGTTTCTTTTGCTGTGCAGAAGCTTTTTAGTTTAATTAGGTACCACTTGTCAATTTTTGTTTTTGTTGCAATTGCTTTTGGTGTCTTCGTCATTAAATCTTTGCCAGGACCTGTGTCAAGAATGGTATTTCCTATGTTTTCTTCTAGGAGTTTTTATAGTTTTAGGTTTTACATTTAAGTTTTTGGTTCATCCTGAGTTGATTTTTGCATATGGTGAAAGGAAGGGGTTCAGTTTTCATCTTTTGCATATGGCTAGCTAGTAATCCCAGCACCATCTATTGAATAGGAAATCCTTTCCCCCATTGCTTGTTTTTGTCAAGCTTGTTGAAGATAAGATGGTTGTGGGTGTGTGGCTTTATTTCTGGATTCTTTACCTGTTTCATTGGTCTATGTGTCTGTTTTTGTATCAGTACCATGCTTTTTTGTTTACTGTTGCCTTGTAGTACAGTTTGAAGTTGGGTGCTGTGATGCTTCTGGCTTTGTACTTTTTGCTAGCTAAATTATTTCTTAATGAAGGCCCATAAATAAAAATAAAATAACTCCTATCTTACCTGACCCAAGGGAGAAAATATTGCAACTAACCTGGAGGAAGTGAGGCTGAGTTTGAGTATGAATGCGTAGAGAATCAGGTGGAAAGGTGCCGGATTCAGGTAATGATGAGTTCCCATTTCCTCCAGAGATCCACTTGGTGACAGGCAGGGACCACCAGGAGTGAATCCCAATTACTTCCTCATTCTTCTCACCGAACCCTACCAGCGTTGACTTGAAAATATATCTCAATAAATGCACATCTTTCTCTACTCCTTTCTCTTGACACTTCAACCAAGAGACCATTCTTTATTCTTGAATAATCTAAGCCCCCTTTTTCCCATTATTCTCCCTACTTGAAAAGATTTTCCTCTAGCCCTTCAATGGATGGCTGATTTCCCTCCCTCAGACCTCAGCTTAAATGTCTTCTACTCACCAAAGTCTTTCTTGTTCAGTCTGTCTGATCCTAGGTGTCCTTGCTAGGTCCTCAACTGTTTATTTCCTTCCTATAGTACTACAGCATGTAGTGATCTTGCTTATTCACTTGTTCTCGTGATCATTATCTATCTCCTTCCCCTGGCATGTAAACACCATGAACACTAAGAATATACCACCTTGTTTACCACTAAATCCCCAAAGCCTGGAAAAATGCTTGCCTCAAATTAGTTACACACTGTATGTTTAATGAATAAACATAAAGTCTACCTAAGTCCTTAAGTAGACTTTCTTAATAATCCTACAAAATAAAGACAAATTAGTGAAATTATAACTTATAATTGCATTGCAAGATTACAATCCTCTGGTTGAATTTTATGGCTTTTCAAATTGAGGCCAGGAATGTTCAGCATGTAATCCTAACCATGCTGGTGAATTTGTAAAGTAGGCTGTTGAGCGCCAGCTTTCAAATATCACTAACACCACCTGTTAAGACATTTAGTTTATTGCTTAATATAATATATAACACCATCTATCTCCACAAAGTTTCAGCAGTGTCATGAAGGGAATAGGGCAAGAACAGAATTTATTAAGAATTGGAAATTTTGTGTAAGATGGAGGAAAAGTGAAAGGGAGGATTGATTAGGATTGCATAAGAATTAACCAACTTTTCTGGACTGCTGGAAATAGCAAGGTAAAGATGCTGGCACAGAAGATTCAAAGATCTTTCCAGTAATATAGACAGTAAGGTTTAGTTGTTTTGCTTTATTTTGTTTTGTTTTGTTTTGGAGGGCATGAGGACTTAGGTAGTTTTTGTTCTCAGTGTCCAAGCAATGTAGGGCAGATGATTTTGGTTTCAGGGTGAAGGCTGGATCACAGTAACATCTTTCCAATTCCATGCTCCCACAGCTAAACCAAACCAAGAGTTTAGAACTAAATGGATTATCTTCCCCACTCCTTCAAAATGTACATTTTAAAAACAAGTTTCTAGGAAAAAAGCTACATGTTTAATCTGATGAAGTAGGACAATTTTAAATGGGAAAAAGTATGAACTCCATTCAAATCACATTGCTGCTCATGAGGCACCCCTGAGGATAGCTATATTTACAAGAGATTGATAAGAATTCCATTAATACATATTAATATTTCAGTCTATTTAGAAAAAATACATATTCACTTAAAACTCGTTCTTTGCTTTTGTTAGGTATAGCAGTAAAATATAAAACTTCCAATGAGATTTAATATGTGGATAAATAATCTATTTAATATGATATGTGTATTTTAGCACCTAATGAGGGAGGGACCACATAGTTTGAATTGCATAATCTATGCAGTAGAGAGTGGCTTTTGATTCAATTGCTCAATTGAATCAATTAAATAACATGCTTAATTGATTGCTTTTCTCTCCAATAAAAATAACCTTATTGGACTGAATATGCCAAAATTCCAATCAGATATTTTGAAGTTACTTGTAGTCAGAAATCAGGATATTCAATATTCTTTGTCAAAAAAATCTCATAGGTTTTTACAAGCATCCATAAAGTCTCTCGGATTAGAATTTTTTAGGTTTGACCACAGACCTAACCATTTCTGAAGACAAAATTGATCAAATATTGCAATTTTATATGGTACACCTTAATAGAATTTGAGAGCTGGATGAGGTCTTCAAAGACATATGGTGCAATCAAAACTCCTATTGGAAGCCAGAGCTTATTAGAGATAAACAGGTTGCAAGAGTCAGTCAGCTTGTGGTCAGACTTAGGACTGAGAATCCAACTTTCTGACGTTTGCCCACTGCATTCTGCTCAGGGTTCATGCCTTGACTTCCTGACAAGTTTTAAAAGTAACATCTTTTAAAAATAATTGTTGCATTTTGGATAATCTAGGCTATTGATTCATTCAATATGTTTAGCTTGGAAATGGTTGGATTTTTGCTTCAGTCCTTAGTTAATGGAATATTATTTCACAATAAAGTGAGATTGTCCTGTCTTTCTAGCTTGGCTCAAAAGGCTCTTGAAAAAATTTATTTTGGAACAGCTAATCTTCTTAGTAGACTCATTGTCCTTTAACTATGATCCAGTATGCTTAGGCACATACAAAGGAGTTTCTGTTAATTGGCTAATGACAGACACACAAGACTCGAAACTCATTCACAATTCTAATTTCAGCATCAATGTCTGTAGAGCACTCAGTTCCTTAGAGCATTAAAACAATCGCAGATCAAACTATAACAACTTGACACTTTCATAATAATTTATTTTATAAAGCTTTTTCTGCAGGTTGGAAATCATTGCATAATTCACTATAGAGCCCCTTTTATGAGAGTCAACGGGAGTGTAGTTGTGCCTATTTAAATTTATACTAGGCTCTGGGATTGAGTCATGGGATAGAGCATCAGATGCCCACAGAAGCATTCTCCACACTATCCCTGTGTCCCTGTGGCTTCACAAGAGGTGGAAGACTGCAATTCCTTCAAAAGGGAAGGAACAAACTTATTAGCCTTGCATGCTATTTCACTGCATGTTTATAATGGTGCCTTAGGAGGAAAAAATTTTTGCCAATAGAAAAAAATAGATTTAGAAAAAAATTCTAAATAATAAACTATAAATAATAAAACAGATTTTTTCTATTGGCAAAAATTTTAAACACTTGTTGTGTAAAATGTGGGAAAATGGAGACCTCAGGGTAAGAATGTAATCTGGAACAACAACTTTAGAAAACAATATAAGAAGGTCTTGAAAGTTACACAAGTCCATTCTACATGGCCCAGTAATTTCATTTCTATACATACACTGTAGAAACATTTTATATCTCTGCAGGAGGATAGTGTTGTATAAATTATTGGTGTTGTATAAATTTATATTTTATCGGTGTTGTATAAATTTATCTTGGTGTTACATAAATTTATAGTTTACTAAATTTTCCAGAGTTTGAGCACCTTCTTATTTCTGGTGGGTGAGGAAGGGTCACAAAAGTTCTTTCTTCTGTAAATTGCTTTTAAATTTTCTTTGCCTATTTTTAGTTGGGCTGTTTATCTTTGTCTTATGATTCAGGAAGCATTTGTTTCTTAAGTCTAACTTATTGAGTTATGTTTATATACACTAAAATATATCTGTTTCAAGTGTAGAGTTGAATTAGTTTTAATATACACCATTTAACTAATACCACATCCAGATAAGAAATATTTTCCTTATGGCAAAAGTTCGTTATGTCTATTGGTAAGCAATCATATCTCTCCCCTCCTACCCTCGAGCCCCTGGAAACCACTGATCATTTTATTTCTCTGGAAATGTTTATTATTTTTCCCTGGGCCCTGACAATCTTCCAATAGAAGTTTTGCCACTATTTTCTCTTGATAGACAACTACTCTCAAGGCAAGAGCTAGACCTACCTCTCTGGGTTCTCTTTTCTTAGACTTTGCATCAATCCTAGGTCCCCTTACCAGCTGACTTCCTGCTACGTTTGGCTAAAGGGAGGTTAAAGCTCTCCTCGGGTGGCACCTTCTTTATGGCTCTAATTCTCACTAGGCTCCCATAACATTTTTCAATACTTAGTCAGAAGTTGATCACTCCTTTTTAGTCTTCATTTTCTTTTTGCACAGAGTTGCAAAATCAATGAGAAGTAAGAGCTTAAGGACTTTTCACTTTTTTTCTGAGTATGCTTACGGTCACATGCATGCCTGTAGTGTTTTAGAATCCCAGAAATATCTTAGGGCTTTTCCAAAACTCCTACTGAATTTTTGTTTACCTGATTTTTCCTTTTAGCTTCATGGTTTGTCTACTGTTTGCCTCAACAGTCATTCATGGCTTCAGTCAGACATAAAGTTAAGCAATTGCCTGTGATTGTTTTTGACAAACACCCTCAGAGAAGAGGCTTTTTGCACTGGTAGCTCTGACTGAGGTCAAATAAAGACAGCCTTGCAAGTGAGGTCTTAAGTAAACCATCAACAGGACAAGTAATGGCAATGCTCTGGCAAGGGTCTTTGAAGAAGCTCCAAACCCTTTCTACTTCCAGTTGCAGCCAGGCTGCCAGTTTTCACTCTGATGCAGACTGTCAGTTTTCAAGGCTACCACAGAGCTGGATGCTAGGAAGTGGAACTATGATAAATTAAAACGTCGCAAAGCTTTCTGTTCTTATTGAGATTCTACCACTTTTCCTGGGGTGGGGCGGGGAGGGTGGGGAATGCACTTCATGTTGCTGCAAGCCTTTTGTTAGCTTTTAGAGTTCTGGAAGTTTTGATTTTAACAAGTTCTTGCCATTTTTCTCATTGCTTTTATGGAACAGAGAATTTTCAAAAATCTTTAATCTGTTATTTTCACTAAAGTCCTACAATCAGTTTTAAATTCCCCAACTGTCTTGATTCAGGTTAAAAAAATATTTAAATTTCCTTGATGATTGATAAGAAGAGTGTTTTTCCCTCCCCTTCTAGATACAAATTATTATTCTAATTATGCTGCCTAAAATCTCTAGTTAATAGCTTACTGTGCACCTAGCATCAGCTAAAGACTTAATAGAGATTGAGTATGAAGTATGATTCCTTTGTAGTTACAAAAACAAGAATATAAAGACTATTTTAAAATATTAATAAAACCTAGCTGATGAAATTATGTCTTTTTCCCCAAAAAAATCCAGTATTCTAATTTCAATTGGCACTATTTTAATTAATGAGAGACTTCATAATAAATCATTTGTCAAAATTATAAATATACTAAATTTCACACTGACATATATCTGAATTGCTTTAAATTAGATAATTTGTAATGTGATTCATCTTCTTCAGGCAACACCTCTTGTAGCAGTGAAATGGATCCATACATTCTTTTGTTTGCCTTTTTGCTCTGTTCTGACACATCACATAAGTTTCTTGGAAAACAAAAATAATTTCTTAAGAGTTTTTGGTTTTGTATGCTTTCAACAATACCTTTGGGTAGCCAAAATAACACTTGAAATGCATTCTCAATTGTCTCTCCCAAAGTACTTGAAATGGTCTAATTTATAAAACAGACCCTCACAGGCTGGGCGTGGTGGCTCACGCCTGTAATCCCAGCACTTTGGGAGGCCGAGGCAGGTGGATCACAAGGTCAGGAGATCAAGACCATCCTGGCTAACACAGTGAAACCCCATCTCTACTAAAAATACAAAAAAAAATTAGTTGGGTGTGGTGGTGGGCGCCTGTAGTCCCAGCTACTTGGGAGGCTGTGGCAGGAGAATGATGTGAATCCAGGAGGCGGAGCTTGCAGTGAGCAGAAATCGCACCACTGCACTCCAGCCTGGGCTACAGAGCAAGACTCTGCCTCAAAAAAACAATAATAATAAATAAATAAATAAATAAATAAATAAATAAATATAAAACAGACCCTTATAAAAGTGACATATTTCAGCAAAATACACTCCATGAGGTATTTTATTACAATTTATGAACAATTCTATGGATGGAAAAAGTTACACGTACAATCATGTTACAGCCTCCCACATCTGTAGATGTCTTTGTTGCTAGCGCTTTCTGAAAAATTCTGACACGAAATATCACTTGGCTTAGTAGAGATGGTAAAAAAATAACAGGCTATCTGAAAGAATCAGCATTAATTTTCTATCTTTTTGTTTTTGCTTGGCGTATCTCATTTTACCCTTTTTATCTGGGAGAGTTTTGTGGAATTAAGAATCTAGCTTCACATTGGAGGCCCTGCTGGAAATATGGATGACAGAAAAGTTTGCTAATATTGTCAAATGATCAGTAACCACAACAAGAATGCAATTAGGTACAGAAGAGATGTATTTCCACCTGACTTTTAAACCATGAAACTGTGTGATAATTCTGCAAAGTTATATTTTGTCAGCAAACAAGCTGCATTGGCATTTCCCATAGGCAAAGTGCCAGACAGCTCATGTACAAGGGAATTGAAACATTGAAAGGGATTTCTTCCCTTAGTTCCTTTCATAACCGTACATACCAGTTATAGTTAGAGGGAGAATACTTGAAATTATTTTTGGAAGATAGGGGAACTTTTGGGTGAAAAAGGTCTACAGAATTTTGCCTGTAAAGTCATGCTAATCTCTGTACAGAAATGTCTGACAATTCAGAAGCTGAAACGCAGCAAAATCTCTACTTTAAGTGTCAGATAAAGCCTAACGTCAAAGGAAAGGGCAAGAGTCTCAGGAGAGAGGTAAGCAAATAAAACTAGCTCTACAATAACCACAATGTCATTTAAAAATCTGCAGTATCCCTGCCAGATTAAATGTACTGAGAATTTATCAACCCTAAAAACCTAGGAAATGTCCTCTTATTGAAGGTACCAGGGCCCTGGAAACATTCTCTTCTTCTCTAAATTTTCTCAGTAAACTCCAGAATTCTCTTATATAAGCAATATGGAATCATAAATTTGTTTATCTAATAAATTACAAAGATGACTAGCAGCACATCAGAATTAAGGGGTATCTTTTACCTATTGTTCTCAGCTTTGGAGCTGTGGCAAAAACTCTGAAACAATTAAAAGTCTCAATGTACATACTGTTAAACATATACCTGATAACAGTCAGGGAATAATTATAGTGGTCCAGACAAGGAAAAATGGCAACTTGAACTAAGCTTCTGTTGATATAAATAGACTTGGACAGAAAGATATTATAGATTGAATATCTATTTTAAAATTAACTAGGTAATAAATTTGATTTATGTTGGAGGGTAGGGGGAAGATAAAAGTAGACCCCTAGATTTTGGACATGACAAAATGGATGAATAATGGTCCCATTCATCATAGAAAAAATAATTGAAAAGGATTATATTTGATGTAACCAAATCATGAGAATGATATTGTACCTTTGAAGTTTGAGAATTTTTTCAGATATCTGAGGGACCATATTGAGTGTATAGTCCAATATGTGTCTGGAGTTCAGAAAAGAATTCTGGACTAGAGAAAAAATATCCGAGAGCTATAAAAAAATAAGTACATGGTAATTGAAGCCATGGTTAAAGATAAAATTTCCTGGCTGGGTGCAGTGGCTCACGCCTGTAATCCCACCACATTGGGAGGCCGAGGCAGGTGAATCACTTGAGGTCAGAAGTTCAAGACAAGCCCAGCCAACATGGTGAAACCCCATCTCTACTAAAAATACAAAAATTAGCCGGGTGTGGTGGTGCCTGCCTTTAATCCCAGGTACTCCAGTGGCAGAGGCAAAAGAATCACTTGCACACAGGAGGCAGATGTTGCAGTGAGCCAAGACGGTGCCACTGCACTCCAGCCTGGGCAACAGAGCGAGACTCTTCTCAAAAAACAAACAAAGGAAAGATGAGATTTTCTAATATAAAAGTAAAGACAAGTATGAAAAGAAAAAAGATCTACAAATGAAATTCAAATAATCCCAGTAATTAATGTCCAACATGAAGAGAATGTGCCCCCAGTGAAGACAAGAGATTAAATGCCAAAGAGGTAGGAAAGGAAACCAGAAAGATATATTATTTCAGTAACCAATAAAGAGATCATTTAAATAAATGAGGCATATTCAGTGATGTCATATTGTGCTGAGACACTTATAAATAATTTTAAATCTCCATTGCATTTGATAGCATGGAGGTGGTTGGTGACTTTAGCCAGTCAGGTTGGAACAGGTTAAGGGGTGAGTGGAGGGTTGAGGAAATAGCAGCTGCAAGTAGATGCAACTCTCTTGAAAGATATGCTAGGAAATGAGAGAAAACTAAGATAACAGAGGGAAGAGGTGGTGGGGTAAAATGTGTTTTTTAAAGAGTTGAATAGATCTGAGGATATTTAATTGCTGCCAGTAAGAATATCATTAAGAAATACAACAGGGTTACTATAAGAATACAGTGCATATTTCATATAGCTAGAAGAGATTTTGAATATTGTCACAAAAAATAAATAATAAATGTTAAAAGTGATGGATGTGATAATTACCCCAATTTGGTTATTATACTATGTGTATTTGCATTGAAACATCACATTGTATCCAATAAATATATATAATTATTATGTGTTAATTAATTATAAATAAAATAAATAAAGTGTTAATTCTCAAAGAAAAGCAATATAACCAACAGGGTAAATTTCTTTGAAAGACAGAAGATGAAAAAAGAAAGAAAGAGAGAAAGAAAGAAAGAGAGAGGGAGGGAGGGAAAGAAGAGGAAGGAAGGAAGGAAGAGAAAGAAAGAAAGAAAGAAAGGAAAGAAAGAAAGAAAAAGAAAAAAGAGAAAGAAGGAGGGAAGGAAGGAAGAAAAAGAAAGAAAGAAAGAAAAAGAAAGAAGGAAGGAAAGAAAGAAAAGAGAGAGAGAAAGGAGGAGGGAAGGAAGGAAGGAGAGAGAGAAGAAGGACGGGACGGAAGAAGGAAGGAAGGAAGGAAGGAGGGAAGGAAGGAATGAATGAATTTAGATAGGATATGGGAAAGCAAAAACCCTCAAATATAACCAAAGAGAAGAAAAAGAGAATGATTATGTGTTATGGCTAATTTCATGTGTCAACTTCACTGGATCACAAGATGCCCAGATATTTGGTTAAATAGTATTTCAGGTGTATCTGTGAGAGTATTTCTAGAAGAGATTCATGTTTCAATCAGTATGCTGAGTAAAGCAGATATCCCTCTCCAGGTGGATAGGCATCATCCAATCCACTGAGGGCCTGGATAGGACACAAAGGTAGAGGAAGAGAGAATTTTCTTTCTACACCTGACTGCTTGAACTACTACATCAGTCTTCTCCTGCCCTTAGACTGGGACTTACACCATCAGCACTACCAATTGTCAAATGTTAGGACTCATACCAGAGCTACACCATTGGCTTTTCTGTGTGTGTGTATGTGTGTGTGTGTGTGTGTGTGTGTAACATATATATGGAGAGAGAGAGAGAGAGAGAATGCACCAAAGGGGAAAAATACAAATAAGAATGAATGCTGACTTCATATGAGAAATAATGCATCCCACAAGACAATGAAACGGTATTTTTAAAAAGCTAAAAAAAATTTTTTTAGTCACTGCTAACCTAAAAGTCTATATTCAGTAGAATAACCTTCAAATATGAAGGTGAAGTAAAAACATTTTCAGACTAACAACGCTGATAGACTTCATTGCCAGCAGATTGGCACTATAAAAATTGGTGAAGGGAGTACTTCAGCTTCAAGTTATGATACCAGATAGAAACACAGGTCTACAGAAAGAACTGAAGAGCATTAGAAATGGCAAGTATGAAAGACTTTAGTGAATAGTTTCTTTAAAAAATAATTACCCACTTAAAGGAAAAATAATAATAATCCATTATGTAGTTTGTAATACATGTAGAAGTAAAACATATGAAAACAGTAGCATAAAAATCAAACATTAAATATATTACAGATGAGTTATTAACAAATATTTAAACTAAAATTCTAAAGATTTCAGAAGCATATATAGGAGAACATAATTTATGAATTGGAGTAGTAACATATTTTTTTGATGAGAAAAAAGAACAAAACCAAGGAGAATGATAAGTTCAAATATACTGAATTGAGTAGGATAGGGAAATATAAACAAAAATACAAGACAAATGATAAACCAGGAAAAGATATTTATCCACAAATTGCAAAGAATTAATACTTAGATTACTATATAAAGAATAAGGATCAAGTCAATAAGTAATAAAAGAGTGATCTAAAGCAAATAAAATGACCAAAAGGTCAGTATTATTCATGGGGAGGAAACTAAAAGTATTAATAAATATGTTAAACACAACTCAGACTTAAAGAATTCAGGACAATTACCACTAAAACAATCATATGACACTAGTTGATGTTCATTCAACTGACAAAAAATTTAGAAGTCTGGCAATAAGAGGCTATTTTACTTCTCTTATGCTACTGATGAATGTGAATTGGTAAATGCTCTTTGGTAAACGATTTGGATTTGGCATTAGCTGATAAAGTTGAAAATGCATTTTTCCTATGACCACGTAAGTTTCTTCCTAGAAACTTTAACACACATAGGCATAAGGGACATGGACAAGAATATTCACGACATCTTTGTTGATAACAGCAAAAACTGGAACAATCAAAATTCTGACTAATCAAAAAAGAAATAAATATATTGTATATATTTTTATAAGGGGATAATTCACAATAATTAAACAATAAACAATAACAGCAATTTAAAATAAGTACAAAAAGAAAATTTCAAAATGATAAATTCAGAAAACTATATAAGCTTAAAACAAAACAAAACTGGGTTTATGAACCCATACGTATGCATATTTATTCATTGTATGAGGTGGTCAGATGTCTCACAATGATAGATAATTATAATCCACAAGGTTTTACTACTTTTGATGACAGAAACTAGTCTAATCCATCCTTGCTTCTCAATACAGAACATGTAATAGGGGCTTAATAAATAATTGATAAATAAATTAATGATCAAATTCAGGTTTCATGACTCTCAACTCCAATTCTCATCATATTTATGCAATACTAGGTAAGGCCTTTGTAAACATGCAATATATGTTGAAAGAGAAAAATTCGCTTGTCTTCAGAGTAGCTGAAAACGAAAACCAAAAAGCTTTGCTAATTTTAGCTTTAAAAAATCTCAAAAATTATGGGTAACACAGTAGCATTCCTACTCAAAGGACCATATATTTGAAATATTGTTCTCCAAATAACTATGCTTCCATGTACTAACAGGAAAAAGAATGTCAAACTCTCAGGCTACTTTTATGTATAATTCCAACATCTTTTCTTTTCTCATGAATGTCTGAAATTACATTGTTCTCCAGATGCCAGTCACAAGACCAAGTCTGACCCATCAATAGTTTACTAAAGACAAGCCCAAATTCTCACAAATCCAGAAAGACAAAACTGTAACACCACAACATTCTTAATTGAGATTATGATCATTGTAAAGCAAATCCATTTAATAGTAATTTTCCACCTTTTTTATTCTGCTACACCTCATATGTAAATATGTACAATAACAATTCTATGGGTACACCTAGCAAGAGGCATCATTCAATATACCCTCCAACTCACATTTTAGTTTCTCAAAAACTTTTATCCCAAGCAGAAAACACATACTGACTAGTGTGTCCTCCCCACTCTATCTCATCCACTTACATCACTGGACATCTGTCCTTGATCTTTTAATTTGTGTCAGTCTAGGCCAGAAACACTATATGGGCAAAGAGAAAGACCATTACAGTTTTACATTTATCTCTCCTCATCTGGGAAGTTGAGATACACAGGTGTGTGACAAAAGAATTTTGGAAAAAAAAAAATTAGAAGCTAGGGGATGTCATTTATGCATTATCCAAAATCTATTTTATTCCAACAGTAATTTAACTGTCTAAATCCACATTCACCTATGAAATGGTTTCATATGTGAGCATATGTATTACAGTAGAAAAAAGGCAAAGAACCACAGTTGTTAGGTAAATCTCAACTGCTTTGAGATCTCTTAGCGTAGTCCTGCCAGGAAAAGCAAGCCCAACTGGAAAATGTTTTTCCCTCCATCACAAAGTCAAATTGTAAGCTTATTACAAAGGCTACCAATAAGTGTCTGCTGTCCCCCTAAATTATACAATTACCCTTTTAATTCTTACAAAATAAAGTTCATATACCTAATAGGATAACAGTGATCTTTCTCTCAAACCATAATCCAGAACTTAGTGTGCCCTTCTAATCTACAAGATGAGAGTGATGGTTAATATTGTCAACTTGATTGAATGGAAGGATGCAAAGTATTGATCCTTGGTGTGTCTGTGAGGGTGTTGCCAAAGGAGATTAACATTTGAGTCAGTGGACTCAGAGAGGCAGACCCACCCTCAATCTGGGTGGGCACAATCTAATCAGCTGCCAGCTCAGCTTGAATAAAAGCAGAAGAATGTAGAAGGACTAGACTGGCTAAGACTTCTGGCCTCCATCTTTCTCCTGTGCTGGATGCTTCCTGCCATTGAACATTGGACTCAAAGTCCTTCAGCTTTTGGACTCTTGGACCTATGCTAATGGTTTGCCAGGGGCTCTCAGGCCTTTGGCCACAGACTGAAGGCTGCACTGTCGATTTCCCTACTTTTGAGGTTTTGAGACTCAGACTGGTTTCCTTGCTCCTCAGCTTGCAGATAACCTATTGTGGAACTTCACCTTGTGATTGTGTGAGTCAATACACCTTAATAAACTCCCTTTCATATATACATCTATACTGTTAGCCCTGTCCCTCTAGAGAACCCTGACTAATAACAATGAGTATGGATGTGCCCACAAGATCTCCCTTGCCAGTAGTGGTGGGGTAGAAGTATGCAGTCATCATTAGGCTCTGAGGCTTAACCAAGCTAAACATGATAATCTAGTACCCACAGTCTAGCTTCTTTGCTGTGGTGGGCTCATTAGGGATAAGAAGTGACTTGAGGAATGGAAAGAGAGCTAAGTTGTTATCAGTGGATTTAACAATATCATTCTCACTTGCAGTGTGCTGACTTCCAGGGCCAGTTCTTCAGAATCTGCTTTTTCTCCTGAAATCAGGCCATGTGAAAAGAAGATGTTGCCTCCTGCCACAGATCATTCATCCTGCCTGGTCCTCAGTCAAGTCTCCAGCAGCTTGGGATGTCTGAAGAATGACAAGCCTAAGAGTCAAGGCCTGGGGATGCCCAACATACATTCTATAAGTGGGGAAAGTGGATAAAATGTTTTCTGTGTGGAAAGGACAAATAACAGTTAATTTCTACTGGAAAAGTAAGAAAAACCGTAATTAAAATTGCTCAAAAGTAAATTCTGATGCATGGCTTTGCTCTCCTGATGTGTGTTCCAAAGCCTTCAAACCGAGAGCACATAGCACCTTTTCTGTAATCCTTTACCCAGTACCTATCAGGGGACATAGTTACCCGCTGCTCTGGACCAAATCATCACCCATCTTTCTAATACTATGATGTACTTGCATGATAGTCAGCTTACCAATGTGTTTGAGTATGCAATGGGATTGCAAACTGATCAAAGATTTTGTAAAGAATATGAGGTTGGTAAGGACCATAGCAGTTTTAAAGGTGAACCATGAACCCCCATCACCAGAGCCAAATGAGAGCCCTTTAGTTCAAGCTGTATCCAAATGGGATGTACAAAAAACTGCTTCTCTTCAATATTTGGCCCGCATTTTTCCAATGGCAGCATTTTTCTCATCAGACTGGTGTCAACTGCCAACTTGTAAATAAAATATAAGCTTAGTTTTGAGCTGATTATGGGCAATATCATAACCTCATTTATTCAGACAAGCTACCCAAATCACAGACAGTTCTTTAACTGGCCACTTTTAAGAAAATACTTGCCAAATAATGGGCTTGTTAAATAGCAAATGTTAAAAACAGATTTCTAATGTGACTAACAGGCATTCACTGAAGCTGAAGCAAGTGTTTGAACCCAATGGAATGTTAATCTAATATGAATATGCTTATGCTAGCAAACACTAAAGCTAGATGAAAAGCATGACATAGTTTTAAAAGCAGTAACCTCATATAAATATGCTTATGCTAGAAAATTTTAAAATTTAGATGGATTATGTTTTTTAAATGGTAAGCTATGCATACTTTTACATATATATGCAAAACGTCGTGTAATTTAAATGTATTTTAAATCTCAATCTATTTCAGGGTTACAGTGTTTTGATTAGTAACTATCAAACCCAGCCCAGAGATATTTAAAAGAATTGGTTTAGCTGGGTATGGTGGCTCACATCTCTAATCCCGGTACTTTGGAAGGCCAAGGAAGGAGGATCAGTTGGGCCCAAAAGTTCAAGGCCAGCCTAGGCAACATAGTGAGATCCTGTTTCTCCAAAAAAAAAAAAAATGTTCTGAAAAATAGCCAGGCATATTGGGGTGTAGCTGTAGTCCCAGCGACTCAGGAAACAGAGGTGGGAGAATCACTTGAGCCCAGGAGGTGAAGGCTGTAGTGTTGCCCATCACTGCACTCCAGCATGGGCAACAGAGTGAGACTCTATCTCAAAAATAAAATAAAATAAAGAATTGGTTTAACTGTGCAGATTTACAGATATTTCTGATAGGTGTGTGGATTGAACTTGGTTAAAGAAGAAATGGTTAAAGAAGATGAGGGATACACACACAGCAATCCAGCAGTTAAAGTAAAAAGTTTGGAGCTAGACAGATAAGAACTAGAATTCTAGCTCCTATACTTGCTAGCTATAATATTTTAGACATGTTATTTCACCTTTCTAAACCTCTATTTTCTTTACCTGTAAAATAGAAGTGAAAACACCTGACTCACTGGGTTGTTTTAAGGATTAAATAAGATATCATTTGTAAACTCGTAACCCAGAGTCTGACCCACAGCAAGTGCCAGTAAATGGGAACTTCCATCACTTTGCATCCATATTTCCCATGAACTCTCTTACTGGACGATATTCCCAGATGCCTGCTATATTCTGTGAACTCTAACCCTAGAAAAATAAAATATTTTCTTTTATCGTAGTTTCATTTTCTTTATCAAGGTTAAGTTTCATTCATATTTTGCCATCATACTAAAATATTCCCAATTTAAGAATGTTTTTTCTACACAGTTCTTGTCCTCCTCTCACTCAATAGTATTATAGTTCTTTACAAGATAAGGTACTTAATTCCATTCATTTCTAAAATTTTCTTTTTTCAAGAAACCTAATGCGTAATATTTACCTGGCAGGAGAGATCCCATGATCACAAAGGTGGTTTTCTCAGAGTGAGGCTTAACCATTGCCTCCAAGGTGCTGATTCCTGATATTCCCCCAAATGTGAGACGCTCAACTGCATAATTTATGGTAGTGGGGACCTGAGTTTTCACTCTCCCCTAATGTTTTTGATATAAAAAAAGAAACTTCATGTCCTCAAATCTTTGGGGATTCCTAAAATATCTGTTTACTAATTGCATGCTATTATTTTTATTCAAAACCTTTCAGACAAGGACTGATTGAGGAAGTTAACTTTTTCTAGGATAATGTTAAGTTATCTTAACCTTGAATTCAACTTCAGCTAATTTTTTTTTTCTTTACTAGAGAGCCTTGTCATTAATCCCATATCCCATTAAGAACTGCTTTGATCCCGTGGGCCTGCCTAATCTAATGTTTTGGAAAATATATTCTGCTCTCTGTTCTGGAAGGCTTATTTTCCTACATTTGGTCAGAAAAAAAAAAAAAAAAGTCAAAGGTTTGAGAGACTGAGAAAAGTGCTGAATGAAGCTCTAGGTCCACATTGTGGTTCTGACAGTCTGGTTATTTTTTGGGTGTCTGCATTTGGTTTGCACGACTCCTCCCTCAATTTCACTCTTGGTTCACTGTCTGAAAAAGTAATCAGAATCCCACCTTGTGCCATGAGCAAGATTTGCTGCGTTGGATTTTGACCTTTGGAAAAGAGTTTTGTTATCTAGTCTTGCTCATGGAGTTGTCAACTTTTAAAAAATCATCTTAAATGGGAGTGAGCATTTCTGACCCTTGGGAGGGAAAAACAACTTTAGATATCTTGGTAAATGGGAACAAGCATAAGGTTGAGATGAAGGAGAAATGCTTCCCTGGACACAGTGCAGATTGTTTCTACTAGCAATCGCTGGTGGTGGCTCCAGCTGAGCAGGATGGGGCAGGCACCCTTGTGCCACTGCCACAGGCATTCTTTCTGATACATGCAGCTCTTTCTACAACAACTAATCCTCTTCATCTGGACTCTTCAGCCAGATTCACGACCCTTTCTTCTGCCTCATTTTTAAAAAGTGTTGGCAATGATACAGCAGAGAATGAAAGTCACTGAAATCTCATTGAGGTTCTAAATAGAAAGCGGCAGAAAACTGTGAGGCCTTAAACAAATCATTTCCTTTTCTTGACATCAGTTTTTTTTAACCTATAATGACTGACTGAAAAAAAAAAAAAAAAAAAAAAAAAAACCATGAACTCTAAGAGCCTTCCAGCTCTGGCATTCTTTCCTTTTTAAATATTTTTTTTTCTGAAGACCTCAAGCACATTGTATTTGTAATTGTTATTTTTAAGCTATATACATGCGGCACACAAACATATACAGTTTAAATCTCTCTGTTAGTGAACTGTGCAACCAGTGCCAAATGTAAGATAGCCTTCACATTTGACGGGATATGCCTTTACTTCTCCAGACCCTCAGTTAACAGAGCAGGTGATGAACATTGCAGTTGCAACCCAAAAGCGTAAAGAGCACTCCAACCTCCAACAACAGTCTAAAATGGCAGACTGCTGGGCATTTAGCAGCATCTGCTTTAAAAATTGCCATGTTTATGTGGTGTTCTCAGAATGGTTCCCATTGTTATTTACTCCTCAGTGTTCGGTGCTAAACATCAAAAGAAACCGAGCACCAAAATGTCAAGTCCAAGGAGGAAATGTTTCAAGAGAATTTATTTTTGTACCAATTTAACTTTTCTCTGAATTTCAAGAACAAGGGTGTGGACCTGACATCGGACCATTCTGTCAAATGGGATTCATCCAGTTCTAATTACTACTCCCTTTTACAGGCCCAAGGACGCCACTCTATGCTTGGCACATGGAAGTTACTGGCTGGACAGATTGTACTAAACAAAAAAATCTCCCTAATTACAAATGATTAGAAAGAAAAATAAAACCTGCACTACAACTCTGAAATTTGCATTACTTTATCTTGAGGTGTAAAGGATTTGAGAGAAGGAAGAGGAGCTGAGATTTTGTTTATGACATTTTTAGGGTGTATTTCTTTCAAAGAATTTAGAATGCCAGGAGCTTTGTCTGGAGTTGTTACTTGTGCACAGTTTTTTGTTTTTGTTTTTGTTTTTGTTTTGCAATCTCCTCTTCTCATTTTTTTCAATGAAAAACAGCTGAAGAATAGTTTTATTAGTTCTGGACATATAAGTGGTAGTTTCTGGAGCAGCTGTTTTCACAACCTATTCCCAGCAAGATGTCTTTTTTAAAGACTCTTGCTTCTTTTCCGCTTACTAATTACAATATTAGTCTTTCTCTTTGTTAGTTCTCTGTTTTAGTCTCATTATTTGATCATTTTAATCTTATGATAGGGAAAAAAAACTAAACATTTGCGAATTTATACCTGTGAAGCCTACTATGTGCAGAGAGGTAGGCCAGTCAGTCTCCACATGCAAAGAATGAAGAGCCAGACATTGCACAATGAGTGACAAAGGCATTAGATTCAATAGAAATTCAGAAAAAAGAAGAAACTTTATAATGTCTGATCTATTAAGCAGATAACATTGAAGTTGAGGGGACAGCTTCATCCAGGGATCAAACTTGCCCTGAGAAACCTAACAGGGAACAAAGACTTTGAAATAGTAGAAACTTTGAGGGTTGTACTTATCTCCCACAATAATACGGATTAACCAAAACTTTTGATCTCATCCAATTCTGCTTCATTCATCAAAATGAATGTATATTTTCTCACAATACTTTTTCTCTTTCAAAGAGCAAGGGCTTTTGAATGTCAAATTTTCTGCAATCTAGCTCACAAACACTTATGAGGATAGGAATAAGAAGGTAATGTTAACCTGAAGAGTCTTGTCATGGAATTAAAAGTGCACAATACACATTAAGACACTCATTATACTATATGAGTATATATACATTATGCTTTAAAGCACATGATACTCATGTGTTTTAAAGTAGATACTGGGAGGAAGAGAGACGATTTTTAAATTTTCTCAAATCCGTGAGAGTACTTAGGTACGGCATGCTGAAGATAGCTCCCTGAGGATTGGAGTAAAACAAAATGGAATGTGGTCAGAACATGTAACTTGGGATTGAGGGGCTGCCCATAGGAAAATAGTTGTAGGCCAAAAAGCAGGAGATGGAAAGCTGAGCATGACACCTCAGTCAGCCTACCAAATTGCAAAGGAACCATCATTTGCAATTGAGCACTCAGTCATGGTTGGCTGTTTTTAAAGCATCATCAAACTTAGAGAAGTACTTATCACATTTGCTTGGCTTATCACCCATTTTGCACTCTGGGTAACTGAGTTGCAAACAAAGACATCTTTATTTCTCAAAGGATATAAAATACAAGCTTTTGTATCACAAAGTATAAAGCAAAGTAAAAAGGATAGATTCCCTAAAGCAATGATTTTCCAAGGGTGGTTCCAGGGTTGGCAGCAGCTGCCGGGAACTTGTTAGAAATGCAAATTCTAGCAGAATCATAATCAGAAACTCAGGGAGTGTGACTCAGTGATATCTAACAAATCTTTCAGATAAAGTTTAAGAAACACTGTTTAATGAATAGGTAGGAAACACCATACTTTAAAGTTCAGCTTCTTAAGAGACCAAAGACTTTATTTATTTTTAAATTTTTTATTTCCATAGGTTTTTGGGGAACGGGTGGTATTTGGTTCCATGAGTAAGTGGTGATTTGTGAAAACTTGGTGCACCTATCACCCAAGAAGTATACACTGAACCCAATTTGTAGTCTTTTATCCCTCACCACCTTCCCACTCTTTCCCACTGAGTCCCCAAAGTCCATTGTGCCATTCTTATGCCTTTGCATCCTCATAGCTTAGCTCCCACTTATGAGTGAGAACATACTATGTTTCGTTTTCATTCCTGAGTTATTTCACTTAGGATAATAGTCTCCAATCCCATGCCCGTTGCTGTGAATACAATTCATTCCTTTTTATGGCTGAGTAATATTCTATCATGTATATATGATATATATATCATATATGTGTTATATATATGAGATACATATATATCATATATGTGTTATATATATATGATACATATATATCATATATGTGTTATATATATGATACATATATATCATATATGTGTTATATATGATACATATATATCATATATGTGTTATATATGATACATATATATCATATATGTGTTATATATGATACATATATATCATATATGTGTTATATATGATACATATATATCATATATGTGTTATATATGATACATATATATGTGTTATATATGATACTATATATGTGTTATATATATGATACATATATATCATATATGTGTTATATATATATATGATTATATATATATCCTATTAGGTATATGAACTTTATTTTGTAGGAATTAAAAGGGTAATTGTATAATTTAGGGGGACAGCAGACACTTATTGGTAGCCTATGTAATATATATATGATATATATATTATATATGTAATATATACACATATAATTATATACATATATACATAATTATATACATATACTATATATGTAATATATATATGATACATATGAGATATATATCATATATACACCAAAGTTTCTTTATCCACTCATTGATTGATGGGCATTCAGGTTGGTTCCACATTTTTGCAATTGTGAATTACAACCACTATGGAAAACATTGTGGAGACATCTTAAAGAACTAAAAGTAGAACTAACATTTGATCCAGCAATCCCACTACTGGGTATCTACCCAGAGAAAAATACGTCATTATACAAAAAAGATACTTGCACACGCATGTTTATAGAGACCAAGACTTTAAATCAATTTGTAAAGAATGTGCTGTGTGTTTACTCTGTTTGCCTGAAGGAGAAGTTTGAGCACTGCACAGCAATTAAACAATGAGTCAAGACAGGCTGTCATCAGGAAACCATGTCAAATGTCTGAGGAGGGCTATCAGGAGGTAGGGAAGAGATAAGGGCAGTATAAGCTGAAGGCATCCAGAAAGAGTAAAGACAAGATGCAATGGGGTTCTTATAGGAAACTTGCCTAACACACCAGCATTTCTCATTCATAAGGGTATGCTTGCTCTGTTTCTGGGAAGTAGGAGTAAAAGACTCTGCTTCCCATTGCTTTCATAAGGGGTAAACAATGGCCTCCTTTAGGCACAAATTGATGACCCTCTTCAGCCTCCACTTTCTGTGCTGAATGTACCAGAGTTTACAGCCAGCCAAGAAGTAAGAGGTGGACATGCTCCTTGATGAGTGGTTTCAGGCAACAGCCTGCAGCACCAAGTCTTCTGAAAAACCTCCCAGGTCTGAAAACGACTATGAGAAGAGTGAAAAAAAAAAAAAAATGTGTTGGGGCTGCTTCTAGCCAGATCCTATTCAGAGTTCCACAGCTGAGCTTCCCTTTGGACTGTGTTTAGAGTTCCTAAACAAAATAGATGAGAGATGTGTCCCACTGAGGACCAAAACAGACAAAGCCATTACCCCTCTAAGTAAGCACAGCCCTGAGCCAGGAACAAAAATTGGCCCAGTGTGTGGGAACGTGGGCCTGCCAGGCCTGTCTAGAATCCGCTCCCAGGCACTGGTAGTAAGGAACATGCTGGGAAATGTTATGCTACCCCTCCCCAACCAGGCTTTCGACTCAAAGGTTAAGGAACCACCCTCATTTCCTTGAATTAGCCACTGTGAATAGTTAAATGTGAGTCTAACCAAATCTTTTTCAGGTTACTTATATTTTTACAGAGGCCTGGGATTTGGTATTCTATAGGCACTACTTCCTGGATTGTAATGGGATTTTAGACTGACAACCGTATACCACAAACATACATCAGTTCTTGATAGCAGACAAAGGGAACCATGCCTTACTTTAATCTTTCCTAAGTATGGATTGTTGGCCATCTATAAAAGAATCCCCCAGATTCTTGTTAAAAAATACTGGTTCACAGGTCACATATCAGACCAGTAAAATCAGAAATGTGTTAGGGTGGACATTAGGATTCTGCATTTTTAACAAAACTGCCAAGTAATTTGTATTTTCATTAATATTTAAAACATGGTCAGTTGGCTTAACAGTCAAAATCAACTTTGCAAAAAAGTCCAATCATACCCACATGCATTAATTATTGTTATGTACTTTGTCTTGGCAATGATACAATAAGACAGAGAGAGAGAGACAGAGAGACAGATAAATGGACAAATGCAGAAAAGGATAGAAAAACTGAAATGAGGCAGAAAAGAAAGTGAAAAGGAGCTATATTACTATCCTTTGCAACCCATTACACAAACTGGGAAGCTTAAAACAACAGAAATGTATTCTCTCGCAGTTCTGGAGGCAGAAGCCCACCATCAAGGTGTCAGCAAAGCCACGCTTCTTCCAAAAGCTCTAGGGCAGAATCCTCCCCTTGCCTCTTCAAGTTTCTAGTTGATCTTGATTTGTGGCCTCATCACTCTCATCTCTGCTTCTGCAGTCCCATTGCCTCCTCCTCTTCCCTGTGTGTCTCCTATGCACCTGTACCCTAAAAGATACACGTGATTGAATAGCCCAGGATAAGCTCCCTCTCCCAGGATCCTTAATTTAATGACATCTGCAAAGACCCTTTTACCAAATAAGGTCACATTCACAGGTTCCAGCAATTAAGACATAAAACACAGACACAGCTTTCTGTGGCTACCATTAAGCCCTCTATAGAATCAAAGAGGGGGAGGAAGTGAGAAACATGTAAGAGAAGAAAACAGCAGCTTCTTTGCCTTGGGCACATTTAGCCCTCTTAGCCAGGAAGGCTGAAGTGTTTTGGATTGAAGGTGAGACCTCGTGTCAAAAGAGATTGAAATTTAAATAAATAGAAAAGATATCTCTATGCCCTGTGTTCTTTTAGGCATGCTTCTGTGTTCTACACAACACTGAGGAAGTCTGCCTCTTGTTGATGTCAATAATAATTTAGCCAAAGGAAAATTACAAGCTGAAAAGGGTAAGTACAGCTAACCAGATGCAATGCTATTAGCCTGAGTAAGAAGAGTTCTGGAAATGTGACGTTAACAAAACATCTGTTAGTGTATCAATCATCTCTCTCATCTTTGGAGACACTTGGGGGAGGGGGTACCTAAAATGAAAACTTCAATCTCTTATACATGCCAAATCCTCTAGGCTTGGAAAACTTACTTCACACTAAAGCACGCTAAGGTCATGTGCGCCAAGCAATAAAATCTCATTGTGCAAATCGTATGTTCTGTTTGCAATAAGAGACAGTAACACTTGGCTTAAATTATTTTTTGGGTAGGATAAATGGCTTCAGAAGTATAGGAAAGCACAATCAATTTCATGTGTAAGACATAAAGATCTTTAGAAAGTGCAACTTAAATAATGTAATTCCAACCTTGCTAATGCACAGGAAGTCACTTTAGCACACAAATGGAAGGTCATCACTGTCAACACATTGTCACATGCGACTCACTCATACTGAAGTGTGCATAGTCTAAAGTATAATTCTTCAGAATTTTGCCCCTTCACATTTTAAAAACTCACATGATGGGATTTCCTATGTATGTGATATTAGATCACAATTTGGACTTCACTAACGCATGTAAAGGGAGAGAGAATCCTGTGCCCAAGGGATCATGTTGAGATTGTGAAATATCTCCCAGAACTTTCTGGAAACTTAGAGATCCTGGGCCCTTAGGTGGAATTCTCCATGCCTGAACATTAGACACTGGCAAATCCTGCTCGTGGCTCACTTCTTCCTCTGTCAAGAGGGCAAGGAGAGGGAACTGAAGCTAGCAAAGCTAATCTTGAGGTGTTAGTCTCACACTAACCAGTATTATTGGGAAGAACTTTTTCATTTTTTAAATGTAACGTGTCCACCTAAGGACAGGGTCTTCCTGCTAATGAGTAACAACTCTTTGAAAACAAGTGATATCTCATTCTTTTCAAGTTATTTCATTTCACTTCCCAACTTTAAGGAGTACATAGCAACCCCTATTTTACAGAGAACGAAACTGAAACTTACAGAAGTGAAGCCCCTTGCCTAAATGCACAGTTAAGAGGGGAGAGCGAGGTTTCACTTCCAATCTATCTGACACCAGGACCAGGCCCCTTGCCTGTACATCCTCTCCTCTTTGACCCCCGCTGAAGTGATTTCTTCCTGGGCCCAAGTATCACTTTGAATGTTCTTCATTTTCTGGTGCTGCTGGCAGAGGTGTGGTATGATCTGCTCATCTGCCTTGACTAATTTTTTCTTTTCAGCTTCTTTGATGTAGATTCAAATTTCAAATCTGTGAAACCTACAGAAGGTAGTATGAAATCATAAGCATCTTTGCTTCCTTCCTCTCTTAGGTTTATAGAACAGATCTCTAAATTTTCATCAGCTTTTTTTCTACAAATTCTCTCTCTTCCGAGAAGTAACATAAATCCTGGGGAAAGTGATCGTTGTACCTTTGAAGTGAGTCATCTAAGCCATAGCAACTTTGTCTGGAAGTTCCATTTCCTTGCAGCATCACAATGCTTTTTGAAAAAACATAAATATAGGTTTGGCCTTGGGGACTTCCATCTCTCAACCTTCTACTCATTTCTCAACATGCAGCACCTTGAGGCTCAGGTTATTATAGAGAAATTATCCCCTGCCAATGTACTTTATGAACTCAATTTTTTTCCAAGCTTCACCTACATGTTGCTGCATTCTGTAGCTAGCTTCCTGATAAAAATTATTCCTCTGCTAATACTGCCATAATTTATTGTCCCTCCCCAACATAAGTTTTACAAAATCACCTCTAAGTGTGGAATTTTAAATACAGGGGCAAGCTAACAAAACAGAAAATTTTGACAAAATTGTCCTAAAATCATGAAATTTTAGAGCTCAGAACTTTAGAAACCATCCAGGTGAAATTTGCCTAAAATTTTTGAAAATTTAAAATTAAATTAAATTTTAAAAAAAGAACTTTAGAAACCAGCACTTTTACCTCTCCCTATAGCCTTTGTTTTATGATTAGGAAATCAAAGCCCACAATGGGAAAATTTATCTGGAACCAGCCAGAATGCAATCTGGGTCTCCTATTCAATGACTTTCAATGAACAGATAATCTTGCAAATTCATCCTACATTATGCCAAATCTATAGCTGTTGATTCTCACCTTCAATCTGCCACCTTTGGTAAGTACTCGGGAATATAGATCAAGTCATTTAAATTGGCTTAGCTCAGGCTCTGCTCATGGACCAGGCTCAGCCAGACAGCACCTTGTTTTATTTGGTCTGTGTTAATGCCCCACAGCTAGTGAGATGGTTTTCATCTGTCATCTCTCTGTTGAGAGACACACTCTCCCCTTGCTGGGCTTCTTGCTACCTGAACCTCAGATGTTCCCACAAAGTCTTTTACAAGACTTCTCCAGAAAGTGATGAATGCTGCAAAAAGGGAAAACCCAAGTCAGTGAGGAGGGGAAATTGACAAGAATTTAGAGTTAGAATGAGTGACTGGAAAAGAGAACTCTGGAAGTAAACAGGGGTGAAGCCTAGGCAGGTACAAGGGAAAACCAAAGAGATGGTGCAAACATACCTAGATTCTGCTATGTAAGTGAGCAATGGAGAGGCCTAATGATGTTAACAGGGAAGAAGCTATGCCTGTCCAGGCTGAGGGAGGAAGGAGGCATGCTGGACGCCTGCAGCACTGCTGGTTTGGGTTAGAAGAACCTAGCAGAGCACTTTCTCCACAGTCGTTATCCCTGCCTCTCTCTCTTATCCACTTCCCATCCATAATTGACAGTTAAATAAAGAAACGCTCCATTTAGATGACACTTTCTCCCTTTTTATAGGACTCAACAGGGCGCAGTCGGCTATTTAAACATACTTTCCATAGTTGGTCATTTGAACACACTGTGTGGAAAGGAAATGACTGTCATGCCAAGGGAAGGAGAAGGGATCATCACTTTTAATAATTTCCCCGACTTTCTTCCCCTGAGAGGTTGCTCAATTCCTGAACTAATGGACACTCGTAAATTGGGAAAGAAGAAGTTATTAAGAAAACCCACTGAACATCCAACCACACTAAATTCTCCACTCTAGTTGCCTTACACAACCCAACTTTTTCCTCCTTTATGTAAGAACAGGAGAGCAAAAGTTGTATTTAATGAAGAAAACTAAATTTGAAAGATGACTTAGGTTAAAATTGTATTCCAATCTCTTTTATATTTCTCACATAATTTATTACCCACATTAATGTAATTATGTACTCTTGAAATCAAGCCAAAAAAAAACAAAAGTTAGCTTAATATGTCAAAAGTTTACTGCAGGTCCATAAAAGATGCTAGTAGTTTTAATACAAAAATTGGTTAAATAATCTGGTGTTTAATTTGAAGCTGCCTTTAACACAGTTCGAAGAATTTTTGTTTTATGAAAGCTACACAAGTCCTAACAACCATCTGAAATTTTTTCAGTGTCTCCTGTTGCAACTAAATTGCTACTTCTGGCAGGGTATAATGGCTCACACCTGTAATCCCAGCATTTTGGGAGGCCAAGGCACTAAAATCACTTGCACCCAGGAGGCAGAGGTTGCAGTGAGCCAAGATGGTGCCACCGTACTCTAGCCTGGGCAACAGAGCAAGACTCTGTCTCAAATAAATAAATAAATTGCTACTTTCAATTTTATTTAAATATTCTGTATGTGCTCTGAATCATTATGAGAAAATGAAATAATTGGCAGGACTCTGCAGTCAGTGTTTTGTTTGGTTAAAAAATAATTTGAAGTATATAGTGGCTAATACATATGAGAAGACAAAAAAATGAAAAATACATGTCTGCTTTATAAATCTCTATAAAATCTAATTGGAGTCAGTTGTTGTATAAGCAGAGAATGAAAAGAAAAGCTAAATATAAAACTGAAAATTTAAAAATACTCTAAAAACTCTTATGAAAAAAATTGGTCAGCCTCTCCTGGAATGACTCAGACAAGCTCTTCTTTTTGGTAATGGGCCTGGAATCATATCAAACAATACTGTTAAGAAAACACTATCTTTTTTTATATTATGAAACTAAAATTCATCAAAGGATAATTTGGAGATCTATGGGAACTATTTTAAAATAACAAATGCCAAAAAAATTACAGTCCTTAATTTGTTATGTTAATGATTTGAAACATATGTGGTAATATCAAAATATTTAACTCAAATGTGTCAACTCCACATGTGTTTTACCAAGAATAACTTTGTAAAAACACACTCTCTACCCCAGGCTCCTAGAAAAAGGAGAGACAAAATTTTCTGCTTAAGTCAAATCTATGTGGGTGTCAAAAATTAACAACTCTTACTATTGTGGTAGTCTCTGAACCCCTTTAAGAATCAGAATCTTCTTCTAAAGAAAAAAAAAATAGACCTACACCTGCACAGAATTCTGGAGGCTTAAGAACTTGTGAAGCCAATATATAAAATCCACGCTAAGAACCCTGGATCCTAAGGTAAACTCCTGACAGAAAGAGAAACAAATGTCAAACAAGCCTTTAGATAATATTTTGTATCAGTCGTGGCAAAGTGTGATCTCCATCCACCCAGAACCACTCAGGTGATCTATGACCTTTTTTCAGTGTTGGGAGCCTGAGAGCTGTAGGACACGATTTAGTGGCTCCTACGACACTGGGAGTGTGGCCTGGGTTGCTGGTAAGTGTCAAAGAAATGGGATTTTTTTCAGGTTCCCAGCAAACTGGGTGACTTGAAGGTTGTAGGCTGGCACTGAAAATTGCTCACTAAGCAGTGATCACCCACCCTCCTCCCACTACTCCGTACCCCCAAATTCACCCAGTTCTCTCAGTAGCTGGAAAATAGGACAGCTTGCTCTTGGTTTCTTTAGACCTGAATAGATGTGGGCTTAGCATTTTCCCGTGATGTCTTTGAAGAAGAAAGCGGGAGTAAAATCACAATAGTGGGAAAGCAAAATTCTTTGACGTTGGCATCTTCATTCTAAGTACCCCTCATCCACTGGTACACTTGGGGTGAATTTTGTCATCTGCAATAGGTGAGAAAAAATGATAGAACCCAGTTGTAAATCTCCAGCAGATGAGAGGTAAGACCAGAGTTTTCACATGAGGCGGAAGCAACGGCCATCCACAGTAATGTCTAGACTGGCTCTGGCCATAGCACATAGTTGATCACGGCTGCAGTGTAGCCTCCCACAGTGCAGGCATCAGGAATGTGCAGGCATTGCTCTGATCCCAGGGCCTAGGATAGGGCATGCACAGAGTAAGGTGCTTTCCCAACATCTCTGGAAGGAAGGGAGAGAGGAGAAATGGAGAAAAATGTGGTAATGGAGAGTAGTAAAATATACATGGAATGTGATCAGAGGATATATTAGTTAGCCAGAGCTGACATAAGAAAATGCCACAAACTGGGTGGCTAAACAACAGAAATTTATTTTTTCACAGTTCTGGAGGCTGGAACTCCAAGATCAAGGTGTCAGCAGAATTGGTTTCCCTGAGGCCCCTCTCTTTAGCTTGCAGATGGCCACCTTCTTGGTTTTTTTCTCACATGGTCTTTCTTCTGCACTCACGCACTCCTGGTGTCTGTGTGTCCAAATTTCCCGTTTTTATAAAGACACAGATTAGGCTGGATTAGGGCCCATCCTAATGACCTCATGTTAATGTAATCACCTCTTTAAAGGGCCTGTCTCCAAATATACTCACATTCTGAGGTAATGGGGGTTAGGGCTTCAACATATGAATTTGGTAGAGATACACATCAGCCAAAAACAGAGGGAAATACTGGTTTTGTCGAACCCTAGCCCCATCTCTTCTCCCTTTCACCTCCCAAAATCTTAGCTGGGAGATTAGATTCTGAGAGATGAGGCATGGTCAAGGGTCCCAGGCGCTCAAGTGAAATGAGCAATGGCACTAAGAAGTCTCTCCAGCTCTTCCTCTAGGACACCCTACTGACTACATAGACAGAGTGATAAGTACCAGGAGGGCCACAGACAGCCACATAGACAAAAGGCACTTCCAATGGTACAGAGGTTCCCAGGTACCAGCAAACCATTTGACTCTTCCATAGAGAGCCTCTTGCTTTTTGAAAAGTCAAATCTTAGGTACTTTCTGAGGTTGGTATCTGCCTTTTGTCTGTATCAAGAACGTATAAAGGCTTCAGATTAATAAGAAAAAGGCTATTTTTTTTGATATTTTTATTTTTTATATGAAACAGGAATTTTACAAAAAGGGATAATAACCATTTGCTATGTGGTAAGGTTTGGGGGTGAAGGACAAATTATTATTTTTTTTTCTTTTTATTATTATGGACAAGATTTGAATGGGCCCTTCAAAAAAGAGGAAATTCAAATAGGCAGTAAACATATTAAAATATATTCAAAGAAATGCAAATTATAACCACTTTCAAACACCAAATTTTGGCCATTTCTGAATGGCCAAAAGCAAAAGGAGTATCTATATCAAAGTTTGGCAATGATACGGAGCAACAGGAATGTGTTTATAAAGGGTAAATTGGTAATAGTCATCTTGAAAAAATATATATAATGTTAAGGTATTATTAAAACAACAATAAGACAAAACAATACTTTGAAATATCACATATTCAATATGTTAGGGGAAGAAATATGTTATTTGATTTTGGTATTCAATATAGAACAAAATGTGAGAATCTTTGAATTAATGCAAATTAAGTGTGTTAAATTTTAATAGTACTTCCTGTACTTGACCAAAACGCTATGTTTTTAGAACACTTGGAGTAAATCTATTGTCTCCTTCACATGGCAGCTCCTCAGAAATTAGAAGAGAGTTTGTTTTCACATCCTTTTGGGACTTCCCTGCCCTTGGTAGTGCCTTCATCTGTTTTTCTGCACCACCCTGATCACTTTCCTATGAACAAATTCTTTTTTGGTTTATATCTCTTTAACTGTTGGAGCCCAGAATAAAACACATCACTGTCTGTACATTTTGACAAAGCAAACTAGAGTGAGACTGACATTTCTCTCTTATTCGATACAAAATTTTCAGTAATGCTAAAGTCCCATCAACTTTTTGATAGTCACTTAACACTTTACTCTTTTGGATACACATTACCTCCTCTGAACTAAAACCTTTAAGTCTTTTCTACACATATTGTTACAAAGCCACTCTCTCTTTTGTGTATTTTTAACCCACCTGCACACATTTATATATACCAATTTTTAAATGCATTTTGTTAAGTTCAACACAATTCTCCAAACTCCCTTTGGGATTTTGTTTTTGTCATCTAATACGTACATTAAATGAAAAAACAGTACAGCATGACCTCCATGTGTGTATGTGTGTCAGTGTGTGTGCATGTGTGTGAAGATGGTTATAGATAAACATAGATATAGATATAAATATACAGACATGGATATATAAATATATATTACTATAAATCTATATGGCAAGTTATAACTACAGTTATTACTAAGTGACAGGATTGGGTGTGATTCCTATTTTCTTGCACTTGATTTTTATATTTCCTTTGAAATGTGTATCTAGTGAGGCAGAATGCTCAAAATTAGTGCCATCATCTTCTATGTTTAGAGGTGGAGAAGGCAAGTCTTATTGGAACAATTTAGTCCAGATAATACTTGGGTTACATATGCATGAGAAGAATCTTAAAAAGGAATATAAGTTTGCTTCAGGTTGATGGGTACCATCAGCAAAGAATATAGATTTGTTTAGAGATCAAACAGAAAATGCACTATGGCTTGATCAGCAATGACTTTGAATCTGTACCAAAGAGTTTATTATATAAATAATTTATTCTAGAGACATGAGAAAAAAATTAAATAATTTTCAGGAAATGGATAACATAATTTTACCTATTTATTGAAAGAGAAAAGGTATTACCAGCGAAAACACTAGATTTAGAGACAAGAGGTTAGAAATAAGGATAACTGTTAAGTGTGCACTCCAGAAACCTATAGCAAGATGACTGGGTTCAAGTAGAAAAGTGTCAAGAAAATAAAGAATGGATTCAGCAGTATTTCCCAAACTATATTCAACAGAACACTATTATTTACCAATAAATATCTTTAAATATTTATTAGTGTCAACATTATTATTAATATTTATATTATGGCAAGTTGGAGGGATTGTTTGATGAAATTTTAGAAATGTCATCTATTACATTATCCTGTTAAGCATTTGAAATGCATACAAACATATTGAAGACCTGAGAAATCTTGCCATAAAGAAGCATATTTAACATTCTTTAATTCACCATTTTCCAAATTCATTTGATCACATGCAAAGCCTGTTAACATCTCACTGGATACTAGTATTCCATGCACCCGAATTTGGGAAACACAGCATTATAGAAATATTGAGAAGGCAGAAACAACAAAATGTAGTATTTGATTGCCTGAGAAAGAAGAGAATTCAAAGATGATGTTAAGTTTTTAGCCACCCTGACTAAGAAAACAAGCTATACCGTAATTATCAGGTTTATGAGAACAGATTTTTGGGTGGGAATTAGTGTAGGTTTGGGTTAGTTAAGTGTCAGGTGTCAGGGTATCAATATTTGAAGATATTCGTACAATAAACATAAATATCTGCAAAAGTTATTTCAAAAACAGTGATGGAAATTCAGGTAAACTATTTGCAATTATTTCATAAAATGTTGCTGCCAGTCAAAATGCAATGCCTAACAGAGTGCTCCAGCACATGGCACAGCTAGACCATGCTGTGCCCCACGATGTGTCACATATCGGGGAATAAGAACAATAGCAAAGATGCTGCTAAAGAGGCCACAGTAAATGGTTCTCATAATTGTGAAAGCTGAATAATTATGTCCACAAGATACTCTTTTCCTAGTCACCATAACTAAAGAACTTGGAGCCTCTTGCCCATTGGCACATGAAATTCCGGGAAACACCTTTAATCTGTATTTCAATCTCCTGAAGTTTCTTGTTATTTAAGAGCTTAATTGTTATGACTGTGCTAAGGCAAACTCAAGAAGGTAAAAGGAGATGTTAACTACTTGGACCTGAAATTACAGAGCATGAAGTAAATTCTCAGAAAGAACATTAATATTGAGTAGCTGCAGATATACGTCATATCTGGGAAAAAGTGTGCTTAACCACCCTCTGGCATGCCCAATCCAATCAAGCTCTGAACATGTGTGAGAAATCCATTCCCCTTCAGAAAGGAGAAAGGGAGAATGCAAGGACAGTTTGTCCTGATTCCAGTTGTTTTGCTGAACTGCTCTGTGAGCTGAGGCAATTCCAGGAATTTATCTTCCTCAATTCCACATCTGCAGAAGGGTAAAAACAGCAATAGCAAGGTACCTTGGCCCTCAGCTCTTCGGGCTTGCTACAAATTACCAGAACAATTCACACTTATAAGTATGGTGGCAGGAAAAAGCTTTGGGGTCAGAAGAACAAAGACCACATTCCACAACTCCTTTACTAATTAAAAAATATGATCTTGGGTAGATGTTAGCTTTTGGGCCCTCTAGTTTTGTCATCTGTAAAATGAAAATAATAATTCTAAAATTGTGAGAAGTCATAGAATTAAATAATATGTATACACATTTTAAAAATTATTTAAAATATGTGCTAAATATTGTAGTTATATTATCTATCCTGTATAAGTAAGATTAATGGAACATACCTGATTTCTGTGTTAGAGAGACCATATATACATATGTAATTCCCAACACTAAATAATAAACCATTTAGTTCCAAAGTTGAATGCCTTTCCTCACACTCGGCTCAATCGTTTTCAAAAAGTCTACTTCATATTTAAAGCACTTGTCTCTTTTTCTCTGCCACTAATTGATATTTCACTATTTTTATTTCCAACTTTTCCTTAAGTCATTCATCTAAAGAAGAAAAAATTTTGTCCCTAAGAAGGAGATTTTCTTAGTACTTTCTGTTAAATTTAGAAGTGGCTCCCAAGGAGTGAGCTCTTTCAAAGACCCCTTTACCTCTCTAGTTAATGAAAGTTTAAGACCCTTTAGGGTGCAGGCTTTTGTTTGTTCATTGAATTGTCTAGTTAACAAGAGAATAAATCAGAATTTTTTTGTTTCATCTATTCATGTTTCTAATAAGCTGATCTCTCTAGTAAACACAGTTAAATAAGTCTTTATGAAACTCTTATCTGACTCAGGGCTGTCATTTTACATAGAGATTTTTACATTCTAGAAGTTGGGGAACAACTGTAAACTCAGTTCATTTTACAGCATTGACCATGCGGAAGTAAATTCTTCAAAGTCATCACACTTGACACCTTATAGACTGGTTCTAAGATAAAGTGAGAAATTGGTGCTTTTGACTGACTACACTTCACAGCTAATTTTGCTACTATTTTCTGTTTCTTTTGAAAAGTGTCACACCTGAAAAACTATCGTGATTAGTTGAAGCTTTGGGTTAAATTCCAATACCTTCAGGGATCCAAAATAGTTCATAGAATAATTTTAGTTCATCATTTATTCTGTACCCACAGTGAGGAAGGTACTTAATGCAGGGTGGGGGGGCTAATTTCAAATGAAATGACTTCCCAAAGCGTCCATGTCCTGTGTCCCTTGGGGACTGCTCTCTCCTCCTCACCTTTAGCCTTTCCTAAACACCTAGCACTTTATACCAACAAAAGTAGCCGAGATAAATATGCCCATTGATTAGGAATATTAAATGGGCAAGAGAACTGGAAATTTAGAAAGTGTAAATTTTACCCCTTCATTTAGAACCACCGATCAAAGCATTCAAGTGGCAATACCAAGTAGACCATGACCACAGAACTCTTTCTGTTCTTGTACTCCCTGCAGCCATCCGACTTTCCCTATAGCAAGCTGAAACAAATTGCAGAAATCACTGCCATTCATACCTATTTAGAGTCCCTTGACCCTCCAGGGAGCCTGTAACCAGCTGCAGGCAGGCCAAGATGCTCCCCTAACCAGATCTTGTGTGGTGGGGATACCTGGCATTAAAAAACATACAGAACCATGGTGCCTGTTTTCTCTGTCCTTCCTGCTTCTGGTCTCTTCTGTTGCTCAGTCTATTTCTCCCCTGAGCTTTGCTTCTGTTTTGTGGTAGTTTCTTTATACTGAAGTTTTCTTTATTCCTATTTTATTGCAAATATGGGGTTTATCCAGAATTTTATCTACCAACAAACAGTAAGTTGAGTATACATCTGTTCACTGTGTTCTTGAGATAGTTTGAATAGTCATCATTTTCATACCTGGCAATTTATGTTTGAACACGGGGCCAATTAGTCTTTCTGAATATTCCTGAAATACCTACACAATTGAGGGTGATATTTTTATGAGTACTGAGGTTCATTTATAGCTATTAATTGAGTTTAAAAAATATATTTTTAGTCATCACAGCAGATGCAGTCGATGACTCTCTTCCGTATGCACTGACCTAACTTCTAACTGCCAACACCCGCCCCTCTTTACCTGAGGACTTTCTCCAAAACCCAGAATGGCCTTTCTTCCCAAGCAAAGCAGTTATAAAATCTGAAATTTATCACTCCTCAGGAACAGCCTTCACCAGATAGTCACAGGAATTGAGGCATAAATATCCCACCTCCCTTGGCCCTCAGGTGGAGTAGCTTTGAGGTACCTGTGCTTCAAGTTTCCCAGGGTATTTTTGTGGGATTAATCTCCAACAGCCCAGCATATCCATAGCCACATTCTCTTGATAATACACCCCTTGTTGTCCTGCCTCCCTTCCCTTTTCACTTTCCCTCTTCCACATCAGTGTTTTCTGAACTTCCAAACTACTTTTCTCAAGTCCTTGTCTCAGAGTCTGGATGATCTCAAGTTAAGAAAACTGTCTACAATGTGCCAGACATAGATAAGCACTAAAATGACAGAGATGAAAAAAAATTATCCCTGCTTCAAGGTGTTCACCATTTGATGGAGAGACAATAGCAAGAGGATAAGTCAAAAAACCTATTATCCACCCTCGTTTCAAGCCCCACCCAACACCACAGCACATTCACTTGGGTCCTGACTCCTCCCCAGGGCTTCATATCTGATGATTGTGTCTGACCAGTTGTCTCAGCAGGGTTGCCTAGACATGACTCAGTGGAAACTGCTTAAGAGTACATAGGTGAGGTCTGAGGTTGGCCCACATTTCACAAAAAAAGAATATTCTAATCATTATTGAAGAGAATTGGGTGTCATATTGATGATGTGCACTGCTTTCCACTCTGCTGAAAAACAGGTTGACTTTTTAATGCATTTCTCAATGCCTAGCATTGCCCAACCATCAGGTAAATAATTATATTGGACCCCAGGTAATAAATCAAACTGGTCTGTATATCAGACCGTGACATAAAGTTTTACATGAAAGATGTTTCATAAGGAGTGTTTTTGGAATTAATATTTGGGGGGAGGAGTGGAAGGAAGCAGAAATGGGAAAAAATAAAAGCCAAACTGCAGTGATTGTCCCGAAAGAACATTGGCCAATGCCATGAGGACCCTTGGAGGTAAAATTGAACATTAGCATTGTCCTAAGTTAAACCAAGATAGTTAGACTTTTATTTGCCATCTGTCACTGGACATGGGTCATCTAGGAAAGGATTTGACCTTGGGCAAGATGGCTATCCACAACGGAAGCAAGCCCTGGAGTGTTGACAACAGAAGGATATCTGCTGACAGCATTACCAACAGGTCCTTCGTTAAGGAGTGTCTGGACTGTACATCACCTAAATTCACATCATGTAAATTTGGAACATAATAACCCTTTGCAAGTACATCAGGTAACGATATTGTAGGTTCACTGCCAACTCTGGTCGTGGTATTTACAGAAACAAGAATGCTGTTTACAGAAACAAGCATGCTAAAGCTCCTTTAAAAAAAAAAAAAGTCTTGTGGACTCTTTCGTGAAGACTATCAAGCTGGAAGCAACTATTAGGCATCTGAAAGCACACTTTAATGCATGCTCCAGGGTTCCTGCTGGTGCCTCCTTGAGGAAGACTGTGGGAGTACATGGAATTAAGCTGGATGTATCAGACAGTTCTCCATAATCCTATTATTAATATGCCACTGATAGGACAGGGCACCACCATTCCTAACTGTGGTCATAAAAAAAAGTGGACTCAGGTCAGAAATCTAAACTATGAAATAATGTTATTAATCTTGGTCAGAATATGAAATTAGTCAAAAATACCTCTCATAAACCAAATAAAGTTAATGCTATTTCAGTAGTTTGCTTTACTTCATAAACTTTCAAGAACCAGGGTGATACTGTGCAGCTGTTGCATAGCGTTTATAAAGAACAGGGTCTTCTTAGCTACTGTGAACTATGTTCACATCCCAATTATGAAAAGACAAAGCACATGGTCACAGAAAGTATTAATCACATTATTTATGTGAACCCCTACTTAACCTTATAGCTTGAAGCATTTCATAATAAAAACATTTGAGTTGTTTTAAGTCAGAGGCTGGTTGTGCTCCCATTAATATTCAAGAAAGGATAATCCCAGCCCAGTGTAGCAAGGGGGAAATATCACTGAGCTGAGAATTGGTGCAAGTTTCTGATATGCCTCCAGTTGAATGGTGTGGAAAATTAGCCTCATTTTCTTCTCTATAAAAGCATGGGGTTCGAATATTAGATAATCTCTAAAGGTCCTCCCAATCTAAAAGTCTATGATCCTCTTTGCCTTTCAGATTAGTTAGCAGTCTAAATTGAGAGAAACCCTGTGACTTAATATTATCATTTTGCATGATGACCAATCCTAGATTTTCTTTAGATTGGAGATTTTTTTCTTTCAGATTGAAATTTTCCAGTTTTTTCTTTTTCCTATGACAATGATCTCATTTCAAAGTGTTAATATTGCTATAATATATCTCTCTTGCAAATGTTTTCCCAAACAAAAGAATCATCCAAATCAGTGTTATCCACGAGCTTCATATTTAAGAACATCTTTAAAAGGTTGGATTTGTTTTACTACCTCCTAAGTTTCATACTAAGATCAAGCCAGGAAAATAAGGTCGATTTTCAAACAGTAGATTTTAGTAAAGGGGCTCACTGACTGATGCACTAGAAGCCAATACTGCAACACTGGGTTTTTGAGAAAAGAAATGCTTTTTATTGCAAGTCAACTAACAAGGAGACAGGAGTCCAGCTCAAGTCTGTCTCCCTGTGCTGGCTTTAAGGCAGCAATTTTATCTGAAAAGGTCCAGGGTGTGGATTCTAGGATTAATAAGTGATTGGTGGAAGGAAAGGGGAGGTGTGAGAAGTCCTTGGCCATGCACAGTTATTCCATCATGCTACCTCATAGATCCTGTGTGCAAATTTGGGGGAAGTAGTGTAAAACGTGCAATGGAAACTCAGGCTGTGGCATCAGCAAGTTCGTTCTATGTGAACTCCAGTTGGCCATGTTGATTCCAACCAATTTCTGCCAATTTTGTTATCTTACAAGTGGAGGACATTTCAGAATTTCAGCAAGTTCTTTCTTTTCTTTTTTTTTTTCTTTTTTTTATTGTTATTATTATTATTATTATTATTATACTTTAGACTCTATGGTACATGTGCGCAACGTGCAGGTAAGTTACATATGTATACATGTGCCATGCTGGTGCGCTGCACCCACCAACTCATCATCTAGCATTAGGTATATCTCCCTATGCTATCCCTCCCCCCTCTCCCCACCCCACAACAGTCCCCGAAGTGTGATGTTCCCCTTCCTGTGTCCATGTGTTCTCATTGTTCAATTCCCACCTATGAGTGAGAATATGCGGTGTTTGGTTTTTTGTTCTTGCGATAGTTTACTGAGAATGATGATTTCCAATTTCATCCATGTCCCTACAAAGGACATGAACTCATCATTTTTTATGGCTGCATAGTATTCCATGGCGTATATGTGCCACATTTTCTTAATCCAGTCTATCATTGTTGGACGTTTGGGTTGGTTCCAAGTCTTTGCTATTGTGAATAATGCTGCAATAAACATACGTGTGCATGTGTCTTTATAGCAGCATGATTTATAGTCCTTTGGGTATATACCCAGTAATGGGATGGCTGGGTCAAATGGAATTTCTAGTTCTAGATCCCTGAGGAATCGCCACACTGACTTCCACAAGGGTTGAACTAGTTTACAGTCCCACCAACAGTGTAAAAGTGTTCCTATTTCTCCACATCCTCTCCAGCACCTGTTGTTTCCTGACTTTTGAATGATTGCCATTCTAACTGGTGTGAGTTGGTATCTCATTGTGGTTTTGATTTGCATTTCTCTGATGGCCAGTGATGGTGAGCATTTTTTCATGTGTTTTTTGGCTGCATAAATGTCTTCTTTTGAGAAGTGTCTGTTCATGTCCTTCGCCCACTTTTTGATGGGGTTGTTTGTTTTTTTCTTGTAAATTTGTTGGAGTTCATTGTAGATTCTGGATATTAGCCCTTTGTCGGATGAGTAGGTTGCAAAAATTTTCTCCCATTTTGTAGGTTGCCTGTTCACTCTGATGGTAGTTTCTTTTGCTGTGCAGAAGCTCTTTAGTTTAATTAGATCCCATTTGTCAATTTTGGCTTTTGTTGCCATTGCTTTTGGTGTTTTAGACATGAAGTCCTTGCCCATGCCTATGTCCTGAATGGTAATGCCTAGGTTTTCTTCTAGGGTTTTTATGGTTTTAGGTCTAACATGTAAGTCTTTAATCCATCTTGAATTGATTTTTGTATAAGGTGTAAGGAAGGGATCCAGTTTCAGCTTTCTACATATGGCTAGCCAGTTTTCCCAGCACCATTTATTAAATAGGGAATCCTTTCCCCATTGCTTGTTTTTCTCAGGTTTGTCAAAGATCAGATAGTTGTAGATATGTGGCATTATTTCTGAGGGCTCTGTTCTGTTCCATTGATCTATATCTCTGTTTTGGTACCAGTACCATGCTGTTTTGGTTACTGTAGCCTTGTAGTATAGTTTGAAGTCAGGTAGTGTGATGCCTCCAGCTTTGTTCTTTTGGCTTAGGATTGACTTGGCGATGCGGGCTCTTTTTTGGTTCCATATGAACTTTAAAGTAGTTTTTTCCAATTCTGTGAAGAAAGTCATTGGTAACTTGATGGGGATGGCATTGAATCTGTAAATTACCTTGGGAAGGATGGCCATTTTCATGATATTGATTCTTCCTACCCATGAGCATGGAATGTTCTTCCATTTGTTTGTATCCTCTTTTATTTCCTTGAGCAGTGGTTTGTAGTTCTCCTTGAAGAGGTCCTTCACATCCCTTGTAAGTTGGATTCCTAGGTATTTTATTCTCTTTGAAGCAATTGTGAATGGGAGTTCACTCATGATTTGGCTCTCTGTTTGTCTGTTATTGATGTATAAGAATGCTTGTGATTTTTGTACATTGATTTTGTATCCTGAGACTTTTCTGAAGTTGCTTATCAGCTTAAGGAGATTTTGGGCTGAGACAATGGGGTTTTCTAGATATACTATCATGTCGTCTGCAAACAGGGACAATTTGACTTCCTCTTTTCCTAATTGAATACCCTTGATTTCCTTCTCTTGCCTAATTGCCCTGGCCAGAACTTCCAACACTATGTTGAATAGAAGTGGGGAGAGAGGGCATCCCTGTCTTGTGCCAGTTTTCAAAGGGAATGCTTCCAGTTTTTGCCCATTCAGTATGATATTGGCTGTGGGTTTGTCATAAATAGCTCTTATTATTTTGAGATAAGTCCCATCAATACCTAATTTATTGAGAGTTTTTAGCATGAAGTGTTGTTGAATTTTGTCAAAGGCCTTTTCTGCATCTATTGAGATAATCATGTGGTTTTTGTCTTTGGTTCTGTTTATATGCTGGATTACATTTATTGATTTGCGTATATTGAACCAGCCTTGCATCCCAGGGATGAAGCCCACTTGATCATGGTGGATAAGCTTTTTGATGTGCTGCTGGATTCTGTTTGCCAGTATTTTATTGAGGATTTTTGCATCAATGTTCATCAAGGATATTGGTCTAAAATTCTCTTTTTTTGTTGTGTCTCTGCCAGGCTTTGGTATCAGGATGATGCTGGCCTCATAAAATGAGTTAGGGAGGATTCCCTCTTTTTCTATTGATTGGAATAGTTTCAGAAGGAATGGTACCAGCTCCTCCTTGTACCTCTGGCAGAATTCGACTGTGAACCCATCTGGTCCTGGACTTTTTTTGGTTGGTAAGCTATTGATTATTGCCACAATTTCAGCTCCTGTTATTGGTCTATTCAGAGATTCAACTTCTTCCTGGTTTAGTCTTGGGAGGGTGTATGTGTTGAGGAATTTATCCATTTCTTCTAGATTTTCTAGTTTATTTGCGTAGAGGTGTTTGTAATATTCTCTGATGGTAGTTTGTATTTCTGTGGGATCGGTGGTGATATCCCCTTTATCATTTTTTATTGTATCTATTTGATTCTTCTCTCTTTTTTTCTTTATTAATCTTGCTAGCGGTCTATCAATTTTGTTGATCCTTTCAAAAAACCAGCTTCTGGATTCATTGATTTTTTGAAGGGTTTTTTGTGTCTCTATTTCCTTCAGTTCTGCTCTGATTTTAGTTATTTCTTGCCTTCTGCTAGTTTTTGAATGTGTTTGCTCTTGCTTTTCTAGTTCTTTTAATTGTGATGTTAGGGTGTCAATTTTGGATCTTTCCTGCTTTCTCTTGTGGGCATTTAGTGCTATAAATTTCCCTCTACACACTGCTTTGAATGCATCCCAGAGATTCTGGTATGTTGTGTCTTGGTTCTCATTGGTTTCAAAGAACATCTTTATTTCTGCCTTCATTTCGTTATGTACCCAGTACTCATTCAGGAGTAGGTTGTTCAGTTTCCACGTAGTTGAGCGGTTTTGAGTGAGATTCTTAATCCTGAGTTCTAGCTTGATTGCACTGTGATCTGAGAGACAGTTTGTTATAATTTCTGTTCTTTTACATTTATTGAGGAGAGCTTTACTTCCAAGTATATGGTCAATTTTGGAATAGGTGTGGTGTGGTGCTGAAAAAAATGTATATTCTGTTGATTTGGGGTGGAGAGTTCTGTAGATGTCTATTAGATCCGCTTGGTGCAGAGCTGAGTTCAATTCCTGGGTATCCTTGTTGACTTTCTGTCTTGTTGATCTGTCTAATGTTGACAGTGGGGTGTTAAAGTCTCCCATTATTAATGTGTGGGAGTCTAAGTCTCTTTGTAGGTCACTCAGGACTTGCTTTATGAATCTGGGTGCTCCTGTATTGGGTGCATATATATTTAGGATAGTTAGGTCTTCTTGTTGAATTAATCCGTTTACCATTATGTAATGGCCTTCTTTGTCTCTTTTGATCTTTGTTGGTTTAAAGTCTGTTTTATCAGAGACTAGGATTGCAACCCCTGCCTTTTTTTGTTTTCCATTTGCTTGGTAGATCTTCCTCCATCCTTTTATTCTGAGCCTATGTGTGTCTCTGCACGTGAGATGGGTTTCCTGAATACAGCACACTGATGGGTCTTGAGTCTTTATCCAATTTGCCAGTCTGTGTCTTTTAATTGGAGCATTTAGTCCATTTACATTTAAAGTTAATATTGTTATGTGTGAATCTGATCCTGTCATTATGATGTTAGCTGGTTATTTTGCTCGTTAGTTGATGCAGTCTCTTCCTAGTCTCGATGGTCTTTACATTTTGGTATGATTTTGCAGTGGCTGGTACCGGTTGTGCCTTTCCATGTTTAGCGCTTCCTTCAGGAGCTCTTTTAGGGCAGGCCTGGTGGTGACAAAATCTCTCAGCATTTGCTTGTCTGTAAAGTATTTTATTTCTCCTTCACTTATGAAGCTTAGTTTGGCAGGATATGAAATTCTGGGTTGAAAATTCTTTTCTTTAAGAACGTTGAATATTGGCCCCCACTCTCTTCTGGCTTGTAGGGTTTCTGCCGAGAGATCCGCTGTTAGTCTGATGGGCTTCCCTTTGATGGTAACCCGACCTTTCTCTCTGGCTGCCCTTAACATTTTTTCCTTCATTTCAACTTTGGTGAATCTGACAATTATGTGTCTTGGAGTTGCTCTTCTCGAGGAGTATCTTTGTGGCGTTCTCTGTATTTCCTGAATCTGAATGTTGGCCTGCCTTGCTAGATTGGGGAAGTTCTCCTGGATAACATCCTGCAGAGTGTTTTCCAACTTGTTTCCATTCTCCCCGTCACTTTCAGGTACACCAATCAGACGTAGATTTGGTCTTTTCACATAGTCCCACATTTCTTGAAGGCTTTGCTCGTTTCTTTTTATTCTTTTTTCTCTAAACTTCCCTTCTCGCTTCATTTCATTCATTTCATCTTCCAGGGCTGATACCCTTTCTTCCATTTGATCGCATCGGCTCCTGAGGCTTCTGCATTCTTCACGTAGTTCTCCAGCCTTGGTTTTCAGCTCCATCAGCTCCTTTAAGCACTTCTCTGTATTGGTTATTCTAGTTATACATTCTTCTAAATTTTTTTCAGTTTTCAACTTCTTTGCCTTTGGTTTGAATATCCTCCCGTAGCTCGGAGTAATTTGATCGTCTGAAGCCTTCTTCTCTCAGCTTGTCAAAGTCATTCTCCGTCCAGCTTTGTTCCGTTGCTGGTGAGGAACTGCGTTCCTTTGGAGGAGGAGAGGTACTCTGCTTTTTAGAGTTTCCAGTTTTTCTGCTCTGTTTTTTCCCCATCTTTGTGATTTTATCTACTTTTGGTCTTTGATGATGGTAATGTACAGATGGGTTTTTGGTGTGGATGTCCTTTCTGTTAGTTTTCCTTCTAACAGACAGAACCCTCAGCTGCAGGTCTGTTGGAGTACCTGGCCGGCCGTGTGAGGTGTCAGTCTGCCCCTGCTGGGGGGTGCCTCCCAGTTAGGCTGTTCGGGGGTCAGGGGTCAGGGACCCACTTGAGGAGGCAGTCAGCCCGTTCTCAGATCTCCAGCTGCGTGCTGGGAGAACCACTGCTCTCCTCACAGCTGTCAGACAGGGACATTTAAGTCTGCAGAGGTTACTGCTGTCTTTTTGTTTGTCTGTGCCCTGCCCCCAGAGGTGGAGCCTACAGAGGCAGGCAGGCCTCCTTGAGCTGTGGTGGGCTCCACCCAGTTCAAGCTTCCAGGCTGCTTTGTTTACCTAAGCGAGCCTGGGCAATGGCGGCCGCCCCTCCCCCAGCCTCGCTGCCAACTTGCTGTTTGATCTCAGACTGCTGTGCTAGCAATCAGTGAGACTCCGTGGGCGTAGGACCCTCTGAGCCAGGTGCGGGCTATACTCTCCTGGGGCACCGTTTCCTAAGCCCGTCGGAAAAGCACAGTATTCGGGTGGGAGTGGCACCCCTGGAAAGGGAACTCCCTGACCCCTTGCACTTCCCCAGTGAGGCAATGCCTCACCCCTGCTTCGGCTGGCGCACGGTGCACTCACCCACTGACCTGTGCCCACTGTCTGGCACTCCCTAGTGAGATGAACACGGTACCTCAGATGGAAATGCAGAAATCATCCGTCTTCTGTGTCGCTGGTGCTGGGAGCTGTAGACCGGAGCTGTTCCTATTCGGCCATCTTGGCTCAAATCCAAGTTCTTTCTTTTCTTATCTGCTGTCCTGTAAATTCAAGAATTTATGTTAGTTATTGTTATTAACTCTTATTAATAGTTATTAACTCTTTGGGGAACAATTTCACTAGGATCTGTATCCTATCACTCTTACACACTTATAGCTGGTATATTAGGGTTATGCAAAGAAACAGAACCAATAGAATATATAGAGAGAAATATACATAAAAAGAGATCGTTTATTTATTTATTTTGGGGCTTTTTTGTTTGTTTGTTTTTTGTTTTGTTTTTTTTTTTTGAGACAGAGTCTCACTCTGTCACCCAGGCTGGAGTGTGAGTGGTGCGGTCTTGGCTCACTGCAACCTTTACCTCCTGGGTTCAAGCAATTCTTGTGCCTCAGCCTCCCTAGTAGCTAGGACTACAGGTGTGTGCCACCATGCCCAGCTAATATTTGTATTTTTAGTAGAGATGGGTTTTCACCACATTGGCCAAGCTGGTCCTGAACTCCTGGCCTCAATTGATCCATCTACCTTGTCCTCCCAAAGTGCTGGGATTACAGATGTGAACCACCACACCCAGCCTAGGAACTGGCTCATGGACTGGGAAGTCCCATGATCTGCCATTTGCAAGCTACAGAACTGATTGTGTAAGTCCCAACCTGAGTCCGAAGCCCCAAGAACCAGGAATGCTGATGTCCAAGAGCAGGAAGTGATGAATGTTCAAGCTCAAGCAGAGAACAAATTTTCCCTTCCTATGCCTTTTCTGTTCTATTCAGGCCTTTAAGTGGATAGGAAGATGCCCATCAGAATTCTTCCCTCAGCCTACCAATTCAAATGCTAACCTCTTCCAGAAACACTCTCAGAGACACACGCAGAAATAATGTTTTATCAGTTATCTAGACATTTCATAGCCCACTTAAGTTGATGTTAAATTAATCATCACAGTTGTATGTGCTCATTGGCCTTTTGTGGCTTTTTTAAGGAAAGAGTATCAACACAATTTGGAAACCACTCTGACATGAAAAAATTCGGGCTCTATTTTCATCACATTCCTACTTATTTGGACCAATCTTTACAAAGAGGGAAATCCTGTGCTATGACTCATCACGTCTGAGTTCTATATCTACCCTTGTGCCAGAGTGTAGGCAGAACTCTGGGAATGGCACTACCATTATAGCTACAAGGGATAATGGAGGGGTGGTTCCCAATTAGAAAAGGCCTTGCTGAAAAGACAACACAATCACTACCATCTACATGGTGACCTGTCTATCTTTCTTGAAAGTCTTTCCTTCTGTGGCTTCTTTGACGCTGTGCTCTCCTAATCTTCTCTTACCTCTCTGGCAATTTTCCTCAATATGCTTCCAGGGCTCTCGTATTCCATGCCTCTTTCAAAAGTCAGTCTTCCAGTGGGCTCCATGCTCAGCCCTGTCTTCAATTTCTACGGTCTCTTGGGTGAATGCATATAAACTCATGACTTCAACAGCCACTTCTGTGGCTAATTCTTATCTTTTGCCTAGACTTTTCAACAAGCTCCAAACAAATTTTCAATTGTCTGCCATATGTATTTTATAAACACTTCAGATGCAACATATTGTAAAGCTTAATTTATCAAGTTTCTCAGAAATCTGATGATCCCTCTCTTGGTCACTATCATTTCCATCACAAGCTAAAGTACATCTTAGGCTAATGCCAAAACCCTCTCTTCCCTTTGTGGTTTATATTTGAGTATTGTAGACCAAAAAAAAAAAAATCAAAGTAAGGGTAATTCTCTACAGGTCTTTAGTGTTAACTGTGAAGTTAATGTCACAGAGAACCAGAGGGTTGCACGGATGTTCTAGTAGCAGGTGTGGGTTTTGGGGTGTGGGTAGGGCTTGGGGGTGAAAAGTGGCTATAATGACATTAAGAAAGTGAAGGGAAGTGCAGGAAGAAGGATGGTCAGCCTCAAAAACAAACATCACTGCTTTACTACTTTGGCAGGGTCTTGCCCTTACTGATCCCAGAGCAAGCAAGGCCATGTGATAAATCTCAGTAAAAATTTATGCTTGGAATATACGTCCCTAGAGACTCAGAGAGGACAGAATCACAGACATTTATGAAGTCAAATGAGGCACTTAAGATCATTATGATACTCATGAAATTTTTGCTAAAATTGGAAATGTAATAGTAATTTTAGCCAAAACTCACACAGAAGCTGTGTCAAAAGCCAACAGTAAGTATTCTTTGAGCATCCACTAGAAGCCCGGTTTTATGCTATATTTATTAATAGTAAATAAAAGTCAGAAGAGTTGGTTATTTCTCACATGGAATGTAAATCTACATAGGGAGATGAAATGAACAACAAACACCTCACCTACTGTGTGGTCCATGCATTCTGTCTCTTTTCCACATTTTCGGTTCAGCTTTCCTGAATTTGTTGCTGAGTTCTTTACATACTCTGCTGCTTGTTATTTCTGAGTGTTTTCCAAAGCTATGTCTTCTCTCATTCTCCTTTCTGAAGTTCACCTTCCTCATTCCTGTTTCATCTGACTAATTCCTAATTAGTTCTTTGATTAGAAAGCCTTCCAGACCTCAAGATTAATTTGGATATGTGAGATTAGAGCATGAAAAAAATTAATGGAAAAGCATTCACTCTGTTTTGGTTGCTAATTATTTATTTATGTTTCCCACAATGCCATGAATTCTGGGACACTGTCTTGTTCATTGTATACATATGCACTTGATAACTACTTGTTGAAAAAGAATGGATCATTGATTTTTTATTAAAACAATGTAGGAATTCAACAAAGAAAGTGGCACTTGAGTTTAGGCCTATAGGACACCTAGGAAACCAAGTGATAGAGGAGACAGCAGAAGGAGCCAAAATCAGTTGACAGAAAGGACCATGGACTTGTATATGAGGATTAAAAGGAGATTTGATTCATGTTAAGGCAAATCATTCCCAACTTCAGACCTGCAAATCCCAATGTAATAATAATGAGAACATTATTTATTTTTAACATTTCAAAAAACCATATACAACGTTAGTGTATACTACATAGTTCCACCTATGCCATATGTACTTACGTTGTTATCAACATTCTCAATCATCAAAAAAGAAAAATGAAAAGAAGAGAAGTAGGAGTTGAGTGAATGCAAGAAGCCTTCACTAAACACTTTCTCTGTGTTATTTTACTTATCTTTAAAACAAATCTATTTTTCTCATTCCTTTTTTTTTTTTTTTTTTTTTTTGAGATGAAGTCTTGCTCTTGTCACCCAGGCTGGAGTGCAATGGCGCGATCTCGGCTCACTGCAACCCCCGCCTCCCGGGTTCAAGCGATTTTCCTGCCTCAGCCTCCTGAGTAGCTGGGTTTACAGATGCCTGCCATCATGCCCGGCTAATTTTTGTATTTTTAGTAGAGACGGGGTTTCACCATGTTGGCCAGGCCAGGCTAGTCTTGAACTCCTGACCTCAGGTGATCTGCCCGCCTCAGCCTCCCAAAGTGCTGGGATTATAGGCATGAGCCACCGCGCCCGGCCTATTTTTCTCATTCTAATAGATGAGAAAACAAAGTCACTAAGAAGCTACAAATTAAAACTTCTGCTAAGTTAGTTTTCATTATAAAATCATTTAGAAACAAATTATTTCATATGGTTTCAGCATTTATAAAAGATACTAGAGTATATCCAGGATTAAAAAGTGACAAAAGGTCATATCCATAGTAAATGTTCAGGAAACTAACATACGAAGAAGAAAAAGATAAATCCTTAATTGTCAGGCTATGAAGTTTAGTTGCTGTGTTCATAGAACATGTCTATTTTTGATTAAACATTTTTGAAAAATTGTTTTTCTCACCACAACAAACAATATATTTGGCTTAATGTCAATAAATTAGTCATATTTTTATTGGAACACCTAATGACCAAGACATTTTCAGGCTATCTAGGCACAATACAAGATTTAGCAAGAAACCTTTTAAAAAATTGAAATGGCCTACTTATGAAAATCTTCATGTGGGTAGGAAAAAAAGAGGTTAGAACTTCTCTTGAAGTATGAGCTTATTTTCCTAATTGAACACAGTTTTCCAGAGAAGTGTCAAGAGAAGCACGTGACTGCTGAATTGTCCTAGGAACAGGCAGAAGTCTAGCAAAATAAAAATTATAGATATTCAAATCTGCAAAGCAAAAATGTAGTTTATAGTATTCTTTTTTGAAGGAAATTATTTATATATTTATACAGATATACAATTTTTATTAAATATGTAAATGTGATTTTTAACATATATATTTTCAACATTCCTTTCCCCCCTTTTCTACTTGTTTTCTTTTCCTCCTACCTTTATTTTTCACATGCATGTCAGGGCACCCTGCCCTGCACCTTTCCGACAAGCCATATTAACATCCTAGTATTGTCCTTTAATATTTTTCAACTTCAGCCTCATGTAACCTAAATCAGATATGGGTTCACACACATATAGGATGTTTAAATATTATTTATTATATAAAAAGTGGAATTGTATAAGCACATGATTTCCTGCATCTTACTCTTCTCATTCAGCACTATCTCAGGTCAACCAGAGAAATAATTCATTCTTTGTAATAGCTGCATAAAATTTCATGTTGTGAATAGCCATTTTTTTCCTACTGTTTCTTCTATTCGTGGACATTATGTTTAGTTTGAAAAATTGGCTTTTAGTTTGTTTTATCGTTAAGAATAAGGCTGTTGTGGCCTTAAATAAATACCTTATGTAGTGGTGCTTTTTTTCTAATGAATGTATTCTGAAATCTGTGATCGCTGGTTTAAAAGATGTATGTATTTTAATTTTTAGCAGATATTACCAAATTGCTTCACAAAACAATTGCAATGATACACACGTTTACCAACAATGTATGAGAAGGCTCTTTTAATGTTCCTAACAGTGTTAAGGATTCCATTATCTGAATAAATTTTAGTATATAAAGTTATAACTATTTTACTTGAATTTTCCTGATCATTGGAAAATAATAACATTTCTTCTTGTTTCTGGATCTTTCTAATTTGTTCTTTCATTATCTGTTTATCCACATTCTTTGCTTAATTTTATATTGGATTGCTAAGTTTTATCTTGCCAATTTGAAAAAAACTCTGTTTTATAAAATAGATATTAATATTTTTTTCATCTGTGGTACTAATATTTTTGCCCAGTTTCTTTTCAGTCAATTCACTTTACTTAGAGTAGCTTTGAATACAGGTTTTTTTAAAAAATCAAATATTTATGTTATTTTGTTCCCTACAGACTCTGAGTTTCTAGTACTTGTTACTAGAAACCTAAAATTAATTTAAAATGAAGCTTCCCAGATTTTTACTTATAGCTTTATAATTTTAAGTTATTTATACTCAAATCTCTAAGTCATCTGTATATGGGATATACATGGAGTTCAACTTAATAAAATCTTTCAGCTTTAAGACATATTTCTTTTCATTTGGTATATATCATTTTATGAATGCTAACAAGTTTTATAATTTCCCATGCCATCCCAATTAAATATGTTTCTAAGACTTTTATGAGATTTTGTTGCTATTGTGGATAGGCCATTTTTCCCATTCCAGTTCTAATGGCTTATTGATATTGCATAGTTTTCTTTTCTCCATCTATCTTAACAAATGCTCTAACCAATTCCACTTGTTTTCATATGAAAACCTCTTGTTTTGTAGGTAGTTAACTGTCTCAATTACAAAGAATGTTAAAAACATATGCACAGCAAAGCATGCACAGAATGTATTGATAAGAAAACCCAAGTTCTGTGTGTAGTTGACTGTATGTATTTTCATGTACTACTAGAATTGTTTTGTATATTATTCCTGGGAAAATAAAACTTACTCTGTGCTTGGTCTTCTTTGAACTAAACATAATAGAGAAATAGAAATAGTTATTGTCCATTTTCCCAGTTTCCTGATTTTGAACATTTCCAAGAAGGATTAATAGGCTCATATTGCAATACCCTGAAAAGGGTCGTAGAGATAATTACACCAAATGACACAAACAGAGTCAACAGAGCTTCAGTTTTGCCTTCCTAATGCAATGCAAGGTGACATTGATCAAGTTGCTTCCATCTCCTGTTTCATGAAAAAACTCTTTGTGTTCAGTGGAGTCACTGTTAATAGCTTCCCTCTAGTAGTGATACTCTTTCAGAGACCTAGCAGAGAGGTCCATGTACCTTAGACATGGGTTCATTAAAAAAAATGCATGTGAAACCTCATCATCTTCTGGGGAATTTTTTTATTATTATTATACTTTAAGTTCTAGGGTACCTGTACACTACATACAGGTTTGTTACATAGGCATACATGTGCCAAGTTGGTTTGCTGCACCCATTAACTCATCATTTACACTGGGCATTTCTCCTAATGCTATCCCTCCTCCAGCCCCCGACACCACAACAGGCCCCAGTGTGTGATGTTCCCCACCCTGTGTTCATGTGTTCTCATTGTTCAACTCCTACCTATGAGTGAGAACATGCGGTGTTTGGTTTTCTGTCCTTGTGATAGTTTGCTTAGAATGATGGCTTCCAGCTTCATCCATGCCCCTGCAAAGGACACGAACTCATCTTTTTATGGCTGCATAGGATTCCATGATGTATATGTGCCACATTTTCTTAATCCAGTCTATCACTGATGCACATTTGGGTTGGTTCCAAGTCTTTACTATTGTGAATAGTGCTGCAATAAACATACGTGTGCATGTGTCTTTATAGTAGCATGATTTATAATTCTTTGGGTACATACCCAGTAATGGGATCACTGGGTCAAATGGTATTTCTAGTTTTAGATCCTTGAGGAATTGCCACACCATCTTCCACAATGGTTGAACTAGTTTACAATCCCACCAACAGTGTAAAAGTGTTCCTATTTCTCCACATCCTCTCCAGCATCTGTTGTTTCCAGTCTTTTTAATAATCATCATTCTTACTGGTGTGAGATGGTATCTTATTGTGGTTTGGATTTGCATTTCTCTGATGACCAGTGATGATGAGTATTTTTGCACATGTCTGTTGGCTGCATAAATGTCTTCTTTTGAGAAGTGTCTGTTCATATCCTTCGCCCACTTTTTGATGGGATTGTTTGTTTTCTTCTTGTAAATTTGTTTAAGTTCTTTGTAGATTCTGGATATTACCCTTTGTCAGATAGGTAGATTGCAAAAATTTTCTCCCATTCTGTAGGTTGCCTATTCACTCTGATAATAGTTTTTTATTTGTTTGTTTGTTTGTTTTCTTGCTGTGCATAAGCTCTTTAGTTTAATTATATCCCATGTGTCTATTTTGGCTTTTGTTGCTGTTGCTTTTAGTGTTTTAGTCATGAAGTCTTCGCCAATGCCTATGTCCTGGATAGTATTGCTTTGGTTTTCTTCTAGGGTTTTTATGGTGTTTGGTCTTACATTTAAGTCTTTAATCCATCTTGAGTTAATTTTTGTATAAGGTGTAAGGAAGGGATCCAGTTTCAGCTTTCTACATATGGCTAGTCAGTTTTCCCAGCAGCATTTATTAAATAGGGAATCGTTTCCCCGTTGTTTGCTTTTGTCAGATTTGTCCAAGATCAGATGGCTGTAGATGTGTGGTGTTATTTCTGAGGCTTCTGTTCTGTTCCATTGCTGTATATATCTGTTTTGGTACCAGTACCATGTTGTTTTGGTTACTGTAGCCTTGTAGTATAGTTTGAAGTCAGATAGCGTGATGTCCCCAGCTTCGTTCTTTTTGCTTCAGATTGTCTTGGCTATGCCAACTCTTTTTTGGTTCCATATAAACTTTAAAGTAGTTTTTTTCCAATTCTGTGAAGAAAGTCAGTGGTAGCCTGATAGGGATAGCATTGAATCTATAAATTACTTTGGGAAGTATGGCTATTTTCACAATATTGATTCTTCCTACCCATGAGCATGGAATGTTCTTCCATTTGTTTGTGTCCTCTTTTATTTCATTGAGCAGTGGTTTGTAGTTCTCCTTGAAGAGGTCCTTCACATCCCTTGTAAGCTGGATTCCTAGGTATTTTATTCTCTTTAATAATCGTGAATGGGAGTTCACTCATGATTTGGCTGTCTGTCGGTTATTGATGTATAGGAATGCTTGTGATTTTTGCACATTGATTTTGTATCCTGAGGCTTTGCTGAAGTTGCTTATCAGCTTAAGGAGATTTGGGGCTGAGATGATGGAGTTTTCTAAATATACAATCATGTCTCTGCAAACAGAGATAATTTGACTTCCTCCTTTCCTAACTGAATACCCTTTATTTCTTTCTCTTCCCTGATTGTGCTAGCCAGAACTTTCAACACTATGTTGAATAGGAGTGGTGAGAGAGGGCATCCTTGTCTTGTGCCAGTTTTCAAAGGGAATGCTTCCAGGTTTGCCCTTTCAGTATGATATTGGCTGTGAGTTTGTCATAAATAGCTCTTATTATTTTGAGATACATTCCTTCAATACCTAGTTTATTGAGAGTTTTTAGCATGAAGAACTGTTGAATTTTGTCGAAGGCCTTTTCTGCATCTATTGAGATAATCATGTGGTTTTTGTCATTGTTTCTGTCTATGGGATGGATTACATTCATTGATTTGCATATGTTGAACCAGGCTTGCATCCCAGGGATGAAGCCAACTTGATTGTGGTGGATAAGCTTTTTCATGTGCTGCTGGATTTGGTTTGCCAGCATTTTATTGAGGATTTTCACATCGATGTTCATCAGGGATATTGGCCTAAAATTCTCTGTTTTTGTTGTGTCTCTACCAGGCTTTGGTTATCAGCATGATGCTAGCCTCATAAAATGAGTTAGGGAGAATTCCCTCTTTTTCTATTGATTGAAATAGTTTCAGAAGGAATGATGCTGGCTCCCCTTTGTACCTCTGGTAGAATTCAGCTGTGAATCCATCTGGTCCTTGACTTTTTTTGGTTGGTAGGCTATTAATTATTCCTTAATTTCAGAGTCTGTTATTGGTCTATTCAGAGATTCAACTTCTTCCTGGTTTAGTCTTGGGAGGGTGTATGTGCCCAGGAATTTATCCATTTCTTCTAGATTTTCTAGTTTATTTGCATAGAGTTGTTTATAGTATTCTCTGATAGTTCGTATTTCTGTGGGATCGGTGATGATACCCCCTTTATCATTTTTTATTGCATCTATTTGATTTTTCTGTCTTTTTTTCTTTATTAGTCTTGCTAGTGGTCTATCTATTTGTTGATCTTTTCAAAAAACCAGCTCTTGGATTCATTGATTTTTTTGAAGGGTTTCTTGTGTGTCTACCTCCTTCAGTTCTGCTCTGATTTTAGTTATTTCTTGCCTTCTGCTTGCTTTTGAATGTGTTTGCTCTTGCTTTTCCAGTTCTTTTAATTGTGATGTTAGGGTGTCGATTTTAGATCTTTCCTTCTCTCTCGTGGGCATTTAGTGATATAAATTTCCCTCTGCACACTGCGTTAAATGTGTCCCAGAGATTCTGGTGTATTGTGTCTTTGTTCTCATTATTTTCAAAGAACACCTTTATTTCTTCGTTCATTTTGTTATTTACCCAGTAGTTATTCAGGAGCAGGTTGTTCAGTTTCCATGTAGTTGTGTGGTTTTGATTGAGTTTCTTATTTCTGAGTTCTAATTTCATTACACTGTGGTCTGAGAGACAGTTTGTTGTGATTTCTTTTATTTTACATTTGTTGAGGAGTGTTTCACTACCAATTTTGTGGTCAATTTTAGAATAAGTGCAATGTGGTGCTGAAAAGAATGTATATTCTGTTGATTTGGGGTGAAGAGTTCTGTAGATGTCTATTAGGTTTGCTTGGTCCAGAGCTGAGTTCAAGTCCTGGATATCCTTGTTAACCTTCTGTCTCATTGATCTGTCTGATATTGACAGTGGGCAGTTAAAGTCTCCCACTATTATTGTGTGGGAGTCTAAGTCTCCTTGTAGGTCTCTAAGGACTTGCTTTATGAATCTGGGTGCTCCTGTATTGGGTGCATATATATTTAGGATAGTTAGCTCTTATTGTTGAATTGATCCCTTTACCATTATGGCCTTCTTTTTCTCTTTTGATCTTTGTTGACTTAAATTCTGTTTTATCAGAGACTAGGATTGCAACCCCTGCTTTTTTTTTTTTTTTTTTTTTTTTTTTTTGCTTTCAATTTGCTTGGTAGATCTTCCTCCATCCCTTTATTTTGAGCCTATGTGCATCTCTGCACATGAGATGTGTCTCCTGAATACAGCACACTGATGGGTCTTGACTCTTTATCCAATTTGCCAGTCTGTGACTTTTAATTGGAGCATTTAGTCCATTTACATTTAAGGTTAATATTGTTATATGTGAATTTGATCCTATCATTATGATGTTATCTGGTTATTTTGCCCATTAATTGATGCAGTTTATTCATAGCATCGATGGTCTTTAGCATTTGGCATGTTTTTGCAGTGGCTGGTACTGGTTGTTCCTTTCCATGTTTAGTGCTTCCTTCAGGAGCTCTTTTAGGGCAGACCTGGTGGCGAGAAAATCTCTCAGCATCTGCTTGTCTGTAAAGTATTTTATTTCTCCTTCACTTATAAAGCTTAGTTTGGCTGGATATGAGATTCTGGGTTGAAAATTCTTTTCTTTACGAATGTTGAATATAGGCTCCCACTCTCTTCTGACTTGTAGGGTTTCTACCGGGAGATCTGCTGTTGTTCTGATGGGCTTCCCTTTGTGGGTAACTCAACCCTTTTCTCTGGCTTCCCTTAACATGTTTTCCTTCATTTCAACCTTGGTAAATCTGACAATTATATGTCTTGGGGTTGCTCTTCTCAAGGCATATCTTTGTGGTGGTCTCTGTAGTTTCTGAATTTGAATGTTGGCCTGCCTTGCTAGGTTGGGGAAGTACTCCTGGATAATATTCTGAAGAGTGTTTTCTAACTTGGTTCCATTCTCCTCATCACTTTTGGGTACACCAATCAAACGTAGATTTGGCCTTTTCACATAGTCCCAAATTTCTTGGAGGCTTTGTTTGTTTCTTTTCACTCTTTTTTCTCTAATCTTGTCTTCTCACTTTTTTTATTAATTTGGTCTTCAGTCACTGATACCCTTTCTTCCACTTGATTGAATTGGCTACTGAAGCTTGTGCATGTGTCACGAAGTTCTTGTGCTTTGGTTTTCAGCTCCATCAGGACATTTAAGGTCTTCTCTACACTGTTTATTCTCATTAGCCATTCATCTAACCTTTTATCAAGGATTTTAGCTTCCTTGCAATGGGTTAGAACATGCTCCATTAGCTCAGAGAAGTTTGTTACTATTGACCTTCTGAAGCCTACTTCTGTCAACTTGTAAAACTCATTCTCCGTCCAGTTTTGTTCCCTTGCTGGGCAGGAGCTGCAATCCTTTAGAGGAGAAGAGGCGCTTTGGTTTTTGGAATTTTCAGCTTTTCTGCTCTGTTTTCTACCCATCTTTGTGGTTTTATCTACCTTTGGTCTTTGATGTTGGTGACCTACAGATGGGGTTTTAGTGTGGATGCCCTGTTTGTTGATGTTGATGCTATTTCTTTCTGTTTATTAGTTTTCCTTCTAACAGTCAGATCCCTCAGCTGCAGGTCTGTTGGAGTTTGCTGGAGGTCCACTCCAGACCCTGTTTTCCTGGGTATCTCCAGCAGAGGCTACAGAACAGAAAATATTGCTTCCTGATCCTACCTCTGGAAGCTTCATCCCAGAAGGGCACCCGCCTGTTTGAGGTTTCTGTCAGCCCCTACTAGGAGGGGTTTCTCCTAGGGAATTTTTAATGAGTAACCAAGCACAAGACAAGGAGAGAGCAGGGGATTTAAATATCTGGAGAAGCTTCAAAAACCACTGATGCACATGTACATACACACACATCACACCCATGGACACACTTACATACGATGAGACATAGTTGAGCAGAAAGTTATTGTTGCCCTCACTATTCAAGACAATAGTAGGGGCACGTAGAAGCTGATCTTTTCATTTTGTCTCCTGTGATGGTTATTTCCCACAAGATGACTTTCTGAAATTGTAGGCTCAGAAATTCTGCAAGGTATTCATGACCAAACAAAATGTGCACAGAAATCTGAAATTAAAATACTTAATGGAAACAGTAGCCAGGAAAAAAGGGAGTTTACTCCCAGTTGGGTTTATCTCCTTAGTTAAAACACCTCCGTATCAGGAACATGAACTGGTTCATCACTTTGGATTCTCCAGATGAAATTGTGGACGAGGAACACCTGATCCTTACCAATGAAACAAGTTTCTGTATTAATTCGATCATCTTTGGGTGCCTTATTATTTCAATCTGTTATTTATAAGCTGAACAAAGTGGGTACTGACTCATGATTGTCCTCTAACAAATAAAGTTGAGAAGCATCTTATTGGCAATAATATTACTAACATGAAATCAAGTACATTTTCCAAATGATTCTCGATCTTCACGGAAGAGTTGCCATTTTTCAGTTTTCTATCCTTAGAGCTCAAGGAATAGATCTTGGAAGCTAATGTACCAAGAGTGCTATAAAAGACACACACATACTGGAATTTTGGCGAGATATTGTACCCTTTTGCCAGTATGCTATGTGTTCTTCACAGTGCAGCGTCTTATAAAAGCTCTTTTGTGCCTTTTTCTTTCCAGTTTATGTTAGAGTTGATAACTTTTTCCTAGCACTACAAGCCCCAAGTTTGTGATCATTCAATGCCAAAACATTTTTACTTTTCTTATCAAAAGTTTTTTGCAATTTTTTTGGTAGTGCCTCTTTTTTTGTGCATTGAAAATAGTGAGCTAACATATATAGTGCTTGTTAATTATTCTCCTGTGATCATTAATAGCTGAATGATTAATTAGAACCCATTTATTATTGCTGTTGTTTAAGTATAATTCAACAGCACCTTTTTTATTAAGTCATTAGCTACTTCATCGTAATCTTTAGTCACCATTACATCTACCAGAGTCAACATGGATGTCCTAGTCTGTGTTCCCACCCAAAAGCAGAGCTTATGACAAGGGCTTATACACAATTGGTTTATTCTGAAAACTCCAGGGAAGAGGAGCGAAGGAGAGATGGCCATTTGAAGAATCTATTGAATTGACAACTGGAGCTTGATCCCACTGGGACCCTTTGAGAAGCTGTGTAGAATGTTGTATGGAAGCTGTGCAGAATTGTTCTTCCAAAAGACGGGAAAGGGGGTATATAGCCACCAATTCCAATTCTCACTGGGCACAGGTTTCCCATTGGCATTAATTTATACTTCCAGTTTGCACAGAATTACTGCAGAGGTTTCCAAAGGCATTTCACCTGTGCCATCAGAGACGCCTCATGGCAGAAAAAATATATATACATGTGCACATGGGTAAGCTTTTGCTGCAGCAAGAGCTTGCAGAGATTGAGGTGAATGAAGAGGTCATGAGGCTAGACACAAGAGGTATCTAATATGTTAAAAGTTTAGTTTAAACATAAGTGAGCAAATAAGTTATTCATATAAAATCATTGGTACTTCTTCTACTTCTCGCATTATAGACAGCCATTCCACCTAATGGGTAACATATATTTTAATGATTTGTATAATGAAAATGCTTTATGTTTATTTATTTCATATAAATCTGCTAATATTTCAATATGGCTAACATAGGATTCTTATGTTCTTTAAAGTTTAGACTTTATCCCATAACCATGGAATGGTTATAAACAGAAAAGAAATATTATTGTATTTATATTTTAAAATAAACAGTCTGGCAATAGCACAGAGAATGAATTAAACAGACTATTGCATTAGTACAATTTATAAACTAATTTAGAACTCAGGTAGTAGCCATAAAAATGAAGGGGAAAAGACACAAGACATGTTGAGGTAAAATCAACAGGAGAATAATTGGATAAAATGATTAGGAAAAAGGATGAAGTTGAGATAACTCCAAGATTTCTGATTTGAATGGAAAGGTATATTTGAATGTCTTTCATCTCTATCTCCAAGACTAAATTCTTTAACAGAAATAATGAGAGATAAGACCATAAACTCTCACTTAGAACACTGAAATATCCTCCTCACTGGTTTCCCTGATTCTACTCTTCCCCCTACAAATCAGCCCCCCAACAGCAGCCAGAATGGCATCTTCAAAACATAAATTTTATTCCTTTACTACAATAATTAAATGCTCTTAAGGGCTTTTCACTTGTCTTAGAATAAGAGGAAAATACTTAACACATCTTAGAAGCGCCTACATGGTCTTGTCCTTGCTACCCTTGTAACATTGACGACTGTCCCAGATATACCAATTTTTTTTTAAGTCTCTCTAATATGCTAAGCTCCCTCTCATCTCAGGGCCTTTGCAGGTGTTGGACTCACTGCCTGGAAGTCATCCCTTGCCTGGTTAACTACTACTGAACTTTTTGATCCCAACTTAATTAGCAATTTATAGGCGAAGCCCTTCTTGCATTCCCCCCTCCGTATCTTCCCCTCGAAGAAAGCAGGTCTTCTATTAGATGCTCCCATAGCATATTTTACTTTCCCATCTTAGCACTTATTCCAGCTTGGAATAATTGTCTATTTGCAAAATAATGTAATTAATGAGAGTCTCCCTCTCTGAAAAGTAAACTCTATACATGCAGGTGCCACTATTATTTTGTTCAAAATTTTATCCTTAATGCATAGGCTTTCATCTGACTCTCCATGATGCTTGATTAATTCTTATCGGTTGAATACATGAATTAATTGCCAAAAGGGAAGCAGGAATAATTGGAAATGTGTTTTATGTAGATTGGCTTTAAGAGGCCTATGGGAGATTCAAGGGAAGATGCTTAGCAGGTGGTTGAAAAGAAAAGCACTCACTTTAGAGTCAAACTGTCAGGGTTTAAACCCCAGCTTAGTTGTTTATTATCTGTATGACTCTAGGAGAATTGTGTGATGTCACTCAACTTTAGTATTTTCTCCTGCAAAACGAAGATGATGATGGCATCTACCTCACAGGTGTCTGTAAGAATTAAATGAGATTATGCATGTTCACTTGTTAACCCAGTGCCCAGCACATAGTAAGTATACAATGAATGTTGCCATTATTGTTGTTATCACTTTGTGGGTTTTTTTTTTTTTTTTGAGTTGGATTCTTACTCTGTTGCCCAGGCTGGAGCGCAGTGGCATGATCTCAGCTCACTGCAACCTCTGCCTTCCAGGTTCAAGCAATCTTCCTGCCTCAGCCTCCCAGGTAGGTGGGACTACAGGCACAAGCCATCACGCCCGGCTAATTTTTGTATTTTTAGTAGAAACGGGGTTTCATCATGTTGGCCAGGCTGGTCTCAAACTCCTGACCTCAGGTGATCTGCCCACCTCAGCTTCGCAAAGTCCTGGGATTACAGGCGTGAGCCGCCATGCCCAGCTTGTTGTTGTTATCACTTTGGACCACAAGAAAATGTTGGGACCCAATGCAGGTTTCCAAATCATTCAAGATGGTTGACGTGATGAGAGTGGTTGAGATGGCCTAGAGAGAGAACACAAAGCAACAAAAGGCCAAAAGAGAGACCTTGAGTAAATGCCAAAAAAATTAAAAGGGATAGGAAAAAAATACAAAGTATTGATAAGATGATTAGAAAAAGGCTAGGAAAGTTTGACGTTAACAAAGAAGATTTTATTCTTATCTATTCATTTATTAATTTAAAATAAACCCATTCTCTAGGTTTTAAGTCTTAAAATGTCTGGGAGGCAATATCACTACACAGAGCCAAAGAGCATTTATTGTGTTTTGTAGAAATTATCTGTTTTGGCTTGAGACCACTCTTACCAGGTTCAAGATTCTTTTCATTATATCAGAGAATAGCTTCCTTGGTACTTAGTTGATCTAAAAATGACACATTTATGGAGGAAAGAAATGGGTGAGTTTTTCACTAAATGGGGTAATGCCCTACATAAGCCCCAGGGTCTTTTTTGTATCAAGGAATTTTCTGCAGAAAATCAAATGATTTTGAGTGGATGACATTTTCTTATGAATCGAATAACAGCAACAAGAAGCAGCCTGCTGAGTTTGTGTCTTATCTGATTCAATGGATTGTATTTTCATTCCTAATTGCTCTTTATTAGCTCTGACATTTCTAGGTTTCTGGAAAACCAAAAAAAAAAATGCATGTTTACTTATGGTATTGTCTACTTTTTTCCTAAGGAAAATAAATGACGGTTCAAAAGCATTCCCTGAGAAATTCATCTCCAAGGACAGCTATTCTACCAAGTGACCATGCCCTCTGTCACCACGGCATATTGGGGATCATCTGGCAATTAAGAACACACACAAAAAAGATTCCTTACATTGCTTGCTTCCAGCTGGTAAACAAACAAGTAAGTCTCAGAATCAGAACACATATTCTTTAATTAGATAGGAAAATAACAGTTGGATTATGTTATGACATTTACTATTAATAAATAACAGCTCTCATAATTTTACAAAGAGTGGATATGACAATTCTAATTATTTTACCACATTGAAAGTGCTGTATCAGAGTCCCATGGGTAGCCAGTCATCTATTTATCATGAATAATTCAGAGAACTATGGCTATAATTCTGATTCAATTCTGACTGAAAATTTAGAGTTGTTAGACAAGATTTCTACAGACTGTTCTCTTGAGTGCTATTTCTGGAATTTGTATCTTTGCATATGCAAATTCTAGAAAGAATCTAAGCAATGAGATGGTTTTGCATTCATTAGTAAAGAACTTTCAGTTTTATTAGAGTCCACATCAACAAATACAACCTGTGTGGGACAGGACATGAAGATCATGCTCAGTTAATATTTGCTGTGCTAATTTTTAAAAATTATCATTATGAACATCTATACAATACCATCTGTCTAATAATATTATACACAGTGTGGGGAAAATTCCCTTTTGGACCTTGCCTGTATTTTACAGAGCAATGGCAAGAGTCACAGTTGTTCTAGAAAATATTTCCAAGTCATAGTGACCAGAATTACAGGCTTAGGTTTGGAAGCTGCAACTACTATTTCTCTAAGTTTTCATTTATTTCTCTTTTTTTTTTTTTTTTGAGACACGGTCTTCCTTTGTCACCCAGGCTGGAGTGCAGTAGGATGATTATGGCTCACTTCAGCCTCAACATCTGGAGCTCAAGTGATCCTCCCACCTCAGCCTCCTGAGTAGCTGGGACTACAGATGCATATCAACACACTTGGTTAATTTTTTATTTTTTGTAGAGACAGGGTCTAGCTATGTTGCCACGCTAGTCTCAAACTCCTGGACCCAAGCGATCCTACTGCCTCAGCCTTCCAAAGTGCTGGGAGTACAAGGCGTTAGCCACAGTACCCAGCTCTCATTTACTTCAGTTACAGATCACTTTATTATCTAAATCACTTTTATCTATTATAGTCTCATATATAACCTGGAATAATTTACAAGTGTCAAACACCACATTTCAGCATTCAGCATGCAAGTCTATTTCGTGACCAATTACTTAAATAAATAAACAAAGAAACAAAGAAAGAAATGGATATAAATAATAATGAAGTGCATGGAATGATAAACAGAGTTTACCTCCAAAGTTACAATAACCTGTTTGGACATATCCTGTGCAAATCCCTTTCCACTCAGACACATTCTGAGAAGCACTAAGTGAGTTCAGAGAGGATAGAGAATGAAAAAAATTACTCATTACAGAATTTGCTTATCTTTGACACAATCAACATATCTGATAGCCTGTTACAGACAAGGTACTAAAGGCAAGGCTGAGAGCATGGTCTCTGCCTTCCAGAGGCCCAGAATCTAGACCAGTTAAATTCATGGAACTATACTCTCCAAATAAATCTACAGTTTACATGGTCTTTTATTTCACCAGCAGGCAAATTTTTGTCCCTGGGCAGCCTCCTAGAACTATTTATAGCCTGAGAACCAATTTATTTCTTCTTAGTAGCTTTCTGTTCTCCTTCTTTGAAATCTCAGCAGTACAAACCTGATTAGCAGGGAGGCCAGGTCCAAGTATTAATGAGATAATTATGATTGTTTTCTTATACCAGGCAACCAGAGACTTCTGGCAAGGACCAGTAGGATGAAAAGCAGGAGGTCAAGGGTAAAATGCTGGTTTCCAGAATGACTTGGGCTCTTTTACATCTTCCTTGAAGAAGCAAAATCTAATCATGAACATCACAAAGACAATAGCACACAGCAGTGGGATGAAGAGCAATGAGTACAAAGCCCTGAGAAGGAAAAAGGACTTGTTAGAAGTTTGTCTGTGGCCTGGCATCCAAGGTTTATGAAACTTTTTTAGGCATATACCCTGGCAAATATCTTCTATAACTACAGTGTGTTTAAAAAGAATTTTTTTTCCTCACTGGGCATGTTGAGAGGTTACAAAATTTGTCATGCTACCACTCAGAAATACATAGAAAATTTAATTTCTTAATTTTCTTTAAATATCTTTCACTTAAGCCCAAGATATTGGTTAGCGGAAGAAAGAGACAAAATGCTCCATTTAGTTTAATGTTTATTGAATCCATTAATTTATATACCTTTCCCTAAAATTGCGAATGGCACAAGAAGTGAATGGCTTACCTTTCCCTGTGGTGTGAGTCCTCAGGAATGTTCTGGTGCCTGTAAGTACCTAGCACCATGCCCCTTGTTCCCCTAGGCAGTAGGCAGTGCTAGAGTTAGCATAAGAAAAAGGCAAAATTGAATGGCTATGGAGAAGTGTTCCAGATAAAGACAGGCCAAATGAAAGTGCAAGAAGGCAAATGGCAACATGACATATTCAAGGCAACTGCAGATGATTCAATAGAAATGGATGGTAGAAGCTTATATGAGAATGTCAAAATAAATCTGGAAGTGCAAGCAAGGCCTGGAGCCAACGTTTTATCCTGTATATACATGACAGGATATGTATTTTGAACATATCACTCAATGTCTACCCCCAGGCCCCTGTAAACTTGTCTTTACATAATTATTATTCGAAGTTTTTGACTGTCACCAAGGGCTAAGGTAAAAAAATCAAAATAAAAACACTGAACGTGTAATCTGTAAGAATTTTTAGTAAAAAGAAAAAAGCCTTTGAGTAGATAACTTTGTGCTTGACTACATTTATAGATATGGTTACCAACCTGCAGGTTTGAGGTTCATAATATTATTCAATGCTGTCATAATACATATAGACATCATAATACATTCACCTCTAATCGAAGGACCAGGATAAGGTTTGGGTTTTGTTTAATGAGCTAAAATATGTACATCTTGTAATTAGACAACAAGAACTACATCATCATCTAGTTTCCCTCTTGCCTGGGCTACTGAGTATCTGAGCATTAAGTTTAGGTTTAATGATGATACTATTCTTAGTCTGAGATTTGTTTCATTTTTGCTTCTCTTCTAAATGTCTGTCCTTCCCAACATTATTACTTTAACTTTTATTCTGTGTTACTTGTCTCATCCATGTGCTCTCTATGAGCCAATTTAGACTTCCTCAAAAACTAACGATTCCTGTGCTACTAGAGATCATAGAATCCTGCCCACTACTAAGGGGCTTCTAGAGTTCTCAAGCTATATAAATATTTTGGTGGGATCATTTTTTTTCCTCAAAAGCAACATCAAATCTCCAGCTGCTGGGAAATGGTGCTTTTCCCTATTATTGGAATCAATGAGTCAAGGCGTATGTCTTTAATGGAAGTTTTGGCAAGCATGGTATTAGAGTTAATATTAGATTCAACTGAAGTAAACTGAATGGTTTGTTTTCTGCTCTGCAAGCACAAATCAATGGTTTTAATCAAACACGGCAGTTTATATCATGGTAGAAATATTTACACAAAGAGAAGCACTGATAGATGCACAGCACTTAAGACAAATGTAAGTTTTTAGAAGTCTCGGGAGCATAGATTACAGGAAAGGTAAGACACACACACGAAAAAACTCCCCAGCCAAAAATAGTACATAAACCTATGTTAGGAAATGTGCTTCCCCTCAAAGAGTCTAGTTCAGTTAGCATGTTCTTGTTGCATGCAAAAAAAGATTTACTGTAGTTATCCCCAGAAATATGGGGGATGGCAAGATGGTATACAGTGAATACAAATGCCATGAAATACAGGAAAAGTCAGACAACTCAAGCGGGATCCACAGCAGAGCCATGCTACAGAATTTCTACCTACAGGCTGAATTTCAGACCTGTAAATGTAGCCAAACAAATAATAAATACTTTACTGATATTGCATTACAATGTACAATAAAGTATTATCTATGTTTCCGGACTTTATGGCTGCCCTATAGTGATATGTCATTAATATTTCTGCTTGGCATTTTCTGTCCCATCACCATTTTCTTATTTTTTTTTTCTTTTTACCTTCATATATTTTCTTCTTTCTTCTTTAATATTTTCTACTTTTGTCCAACTCCAGCTTGGCCTTGACTTATGACCCCAAGCATATATTATGAATGCTCTCTATATGTCCTTTGACGTACTTCCAATTTCTCTCTGCATTTCCTAATTTTGTTTATATGAAAAAAGTCTGATTGGCCTGTATATCTTTTTGTACCAGGACACATTGTAGATAATTGGCTCACCTCTGGATTTGGGTAGGGAAGACTATGGGGTCACACAGTATACCTGCCCTGTAAGCTGTGAACAAAGCTTTTTCACTCAGGAGGGACACAGGGCCTGGTACCAACACGGCTGGGACTAACATACAGTCCTCTACTTCACTCATGTAATAAGAAAGGGTCTAGTTCTCCTATCATGCTCCCTTTTAAAAAAAAGAAAAAGTAAAATTTCATCTTCTGAGTTTTAGGTGGATTTTCCTAATACTCAACATTGGCTTCTGGAGTGACTACATAAAGCCTAATCAAAATATAATAAATATTCAATAATGTAAAGCACATGTCTCTAATGAGAACAAGTTACCACCTTTAAAAAAGTTTCATATGCATTCCAAAAATAAATACAAATGAATTTCTGATTATTGGGTGGTATTCTCTAACCTCATCACTCTTCCTTTGAGTGGCATACTCTCCTGCTGTAATTGATACCTCCAAAGGCATCATTACTCAACTCCTAATGCTTCACTTGCATATCTTGCATCTTGCAGGTTTCAAGAATTTGTGGAACAACATATCTTTGCTTCAAAGTACTGAAGAGGTTAAAGTTGCATGAACTTAATAAATGTGAATTAATATAATGCAATATTATAAATAGACTTAAAGCTCATTGAAAGCAGGGACTATGTCTCTCTTGTTCAATGCTCTGCCCCAGACACTAGTGCGATATGTGATACATAGTATGCATTCAATATATTTTTCAAAATAAATAATCAATCAATTAATTCATGACTACCATATCTACTTGCCCACAACTTCTAAACAGTGGGAAGCATGGAGATGAGAGTCTAGTGAGGGCCATTTTTGTAAATATCAAAGAGTACCTCTAGGTTCTACAGAATAACTTAGTAGAATATTAAATGAGAAGTGGAATAGGTTTAAATGCAGGTCTTCTAATTAAATATGAGTTCCTAGATAAAAGCAAGAGCAAAACAAAACCTTGCAGAGGTACTTAATTATTCTTAGCCTCTCTGTCTCTCTCTGTCTCTTTCTCTGAAGGTAACTTCTACCAGCCAAAGCTTAATATTTACTGTTTGGTCTTCTTAGAAGAAAAGATTCTTAAAAACAGCCACGAAACACCTCATCAGGCCAGGGCAAGATCTATCCTCCAGCAGGAGTTAGAGTCCCATTGCCCATCTTGGAGCTGAGTTTGAAGGAAAAGTCCCTGCTCTGGGGTACCTCTCTCATCTCACTTGGTCAACACAGAGTTATTAGATTTCTAAGCTCATATTCTCTCTCCAAATAGAAGTAACAAAAGGCAGAAAACCAACAGAATGTTATATGTTACTCATTTTCAACTTAGTGTGAATAATTTGGCAGAAGTTGATAACGGCAAAAGCATGATTTTGCTACTGATGAGAAATATTTATGTATGCTTTCATCACACAGCTGAGCACCCAAATGAGAGGCATTGTTCTGAACAATGCCACTGCCTTTCTCCTGAAAGCCTGTTGTCATTAACTGAAATCAGAGAAAGGGGCTGATTCACCAACCTGAATCACTCACTTGATGACCAAAGTTCTAGAAGTTTGTGCTCTGGGGCCCTGAGACTGGATTCTTTCTGCTTCTGATTTGGCAACTGATGCCCGCTCATTTGGTAAGGATTAGAGGAACTCTTGAGTCTCCTCTTTTAAAATAAAAGCCAACTTTGCCATTTTGTTCTTTCACAAAGAACAATCTCTTTGCTGAATGAAAAAAAAAATGTAATTCTTCTTCTAGCTGTTCAGCCATGATCTCTGCTAAGGGGTAAGAGGATCAGAATATTCCCTTTCACGAAGGGTGTTAATGGTGTCCTCCCTCTGCAAAGGCCTGAGTGGATAGTTTCTGTCTGGTTTAATGTATCATTTTTAAACAATATGTACCTGAGCCACTAAGGACCAATGAGTGGGGGCTGGCAGATGGCCCTCAACCCTTCCTCTTGATACCTTTAATCCTCCTCCTTCAGCCAGAGAAGCTCTACTTTACTTCTGTTTCATATGCTGAATTTCTGCAAAAGAAGTCATTTGACAAAATGATTTGGAGGTTTGGAAAAGATGGAAAACCAGCATGAGGGGGAATGAACATTGAACGTAGAAAATCTGGATTCTAGTCCCGCTACTAGCCCCAGTTACCTAGTAGACATTGAGAAATAACTTCAACTTTGTAGTGTCTGACTCCTCCTCTGTTAAAATGAGGCATCAAATGGGGGAACTCAAGCCAGGCCATACAGTGTTTTAGAGGTTCCTGAGAGGTCCTTAGGGTTTACTCTGAAAAGGAAGGTTGGAGGCTCCATTTCCTCAACCACTGCGAACAGCACAACTCTATTATATAGATACATAGAGAGAAATTTTATATAAAATTTAGTTTGAGAAAAGCTTTAAAAAATTGAAAAGTACTCAATTCTAGATGAAAAAACTCTTTCATTCTAATAGTCAATTGCTCCATAATTCCTACTTTCCACTGGTTAAAAAAAAAACAAAATAATTTTTAGTGACTTTCTTATTCATAGTATTATGCTATTTGTTGGTGCTGATGACCTGGATGACACAATAATATAACACACACACATATATGTATGTATGTATGTATGTATGTATATACAGATGTTCCTTGACTTACAATGGGTTACATTCTGATAAGCCCATCATAAGTTAAAAATGCTGTAAGTGGAAAATGCATTTAATACACCCAGTCTATCAAACATCGTAGCTTAGCCTAGCCTACCTCAAATGTGCTCAGAATGCTTAATTAGCCTACAGTTGAGCAAAATCATGTAATGCAATGCCAATTTTGTAATAAAGTGTTGAAAATCTCATGTAATTTATTGAATACTCTACAGAAAATGAAAAATAGAAGGGTTGTTTGGGTACCTGAAGTACTGTTTCTACTAAGCGTGTATCACTTTTGCACCACCGCAAAGTCAAAAAATCACAAGTCAAACTATTCAAAAGTCAAGGACAGTCTGTATAAAACAATATTTTTCTAAGTACTCAGAATACATATATATATAATTACATATATGTGCAAATTTGTGTATATATACACAATTTGTAATTTCATACATATTTAAGTATATATTGGTTAGTGTTAACATTCTCTATATTGTCTTCCTTGAAATACTTTTCTAGGATATATTAGTGAGCATGGCATGAAAAAAATGCCATATTCAAATGAGTTTAAGAGATTATGCATATTTAATCTTCCTGTAGGTAATTCGGAATATACATGGCATGTTTAAGGCATCTCGTTGAGAAGAACTTCAATGGAAAAAATCTATTTGATCTGGTTTAACTTAGAGTTCCCAAACTTACCTAAGTGAAGCATTCTTTATCAACATTCTATTGAAATTGCACGAACCATGGTTATGAAGCAAACTGGAAAACAATAATGTAGTATTTGTCCGGTGTGATGGACTGCATATTTGTGTCACCCCAAAATTCATGTATTGACTGAAGCCTTAATTTTCAGTATGATGGTATTTGAGGTGGAGCCTTTGGGAAGTAATTAGGTTGGAATGACATCATGAGGGTGGTGCCCTGATGATGGGATTAATGTCCTTATAAGAGGAAGAACAGGCATTAGAGAGTTTTTTCTCTCTCTCTCTCTTTCTCTCTCTCTGCACTGGCACAAAGAGGAGGTCATATGAACCACAGTGCCTTCTGCAAGTGGCCATCTGCAAGCCAGGAAGAGGTCCCTCACCAAGAGCCAAATCCAGCACCTGAAACTTGGACTTCCCAGTGCCCAGAACTGTTAGAAATAAACATCTGTGCTTCAAGCCATCCAGTTTATAGTATATTGCTATGGCAGTCCAAGCAGGCTACGATATCCAGGTAAGAAAATTATGACTAGTGAATTGATTTGGCCACGGTTACAAAAACTACTGACACAAATAGCATTCTAAATTTCTACCTGAAAATCGATTTGAAAAGTCCAGTCAAGATGGTGAATTAACTTCATACTCTGATATCTTATTTTTCCTCCAAAATAATTATTGAGAACTCTAAAAAATAAAATTCAACAATATACGTAGGGTTAAAAACAAAAACATCATTATGGACTGTAATTGGAACAGAAACACAAAGCAGGGAACATGGCTAAATCCCACAGCATGCAGGATCTATGATTAGGAAACAGGCAGGAGTGACGGCAAGTAAGGAAGATTGAAAATTCTATGCTAGACAAGGGACAGGATCCAGTCTCACTGCTTGAAGCCAGATGCTGGGATGCAGGTAGTTTCCCCTCCCCATTGCTCTTAGGAAAAGGCTAATAAAACTGCTTTCATCCTAGACCCAAGACCTTATACACTGTGGAATCAGCAAAGCTGGTTTACAAAGCATCACCCCACACTTAGGAACTGGCTCTCAGACTGTTATTATTTCCAGCCTCACAACAAAGGAGGGGCCACAACACATCAAAACACCTGTTTCCAGACTAGAGATCCAGAGGGCTAGATGAAGGCAACAAAGAATACCACTGGACGAAGAGGAGATAAGCACAAAGGAGAAAAGACAGAAGATAAAATCATCCCACTCTGGAGGGAGACTGCATACCATGGGAGGAAAATGAGTGCTAAGTAAGGCGGCCAAAAAAATCACAATGGGGATAATAATCCCCTTTGAGTGAATAATATTCAAATAATATTCTGTCTAAAAATTCATAAAAATAATTTGGAATATTCAGAGAGATTAAAAAAGAAGAAAATTTCTTTAAAGGGAATAATAAATTATGATAGAAAAATAGGAAAATAAGAATGAGTACATAAAAAACAATTGAAACTTCTTAAAAATAATGAAACACACAAACAAAATTTAGATGAACCCAGGATTTGACAAAGAAGGAATTAATGAATAAGAAGATAGCACTGAGAAATTTCTCAAGATGCAGCCCAGAGCGACAAAGATGAAAATTTTGACAGAGCAGCTAGGACACAGGGTGTGAAATAAGAGACCCCAATGTCTGTCTGAAGGGATGCAGAAAGAAGAACCACAAAGGAAAAGTAGTGAAAATCATTTTGCTTCTGCTCAAAATCCTTCACAACTTTCTATATTACTCAGAGTGACATCTATTGTCCTGAAAATGCTGTGCAAAGCCTGTGAGCTCCCACATCCACTCACCTGCCAGCTTTCTGACCTCACCTTCTCCTGATTTTTGCTTTGCTCTCTGTTTCCAGTCACACTGTCCTCATTTCTTTTCTCCGAACTTTCCAGGCGTGCCCCAGTACCAGAAATTTCACATTGGCTGTTCCCTCTGTCTGGAACTCTCCTCCTCCAGAATGCCATGTGCCTTACTCACTCACCTGTTTCAATTCTTTGCTCACATGTCATCTTCCTCAGAGGACCCTCCCCAACCACCTGTTTAAACTTGCATCTCCAGCCCCTCCCCACCATCCTTCTTCCCTGCATTACTCTTCCCCTTAGATCTAAGTGTTATCTCACATACTATATGCTTCATACATTTACTTATGTCTGTCTCCCCACACTGGGCTTTAAACCCCTGAGAACAGAAGTGTTTTGTTTGTATTTACTTTTGTACTTCCACTGCCTGACACTTTGTAGGTACCCTGTACCTAATTATTGATAGAATACGTAAATGACCCCTGGCATATGAGAAGCACTCAATAAAGGTCAGTGCTGTGATAAAGCTCTACACGTTAATAAAGGTTAGGTATTGCAATTTAGCCACACCCTTTCAATTACCAATAATTCCCTACTTAGACTGTTCTGCTAATCACTCTACTCCAGAAGAGTCAGTCACATTATTTTAATAATGGCAACCATCTGCAATATTTCTTATTTTACTTTAGTATCAATTCCAAAGTGGGGAAATTATCTCCATCTTATTGTGATTATGAGACTGAGATATGGCAAAATTAATTTCCCCAGATTCATATACCCAGAGAATGGTAGAGAACATTTGGAACCTCAGACTGTTCACTTCTAGAGACTCTGCTGCCCTCTCCACTGGTGTATTGATCTGCTTGCTTCTCTGGCACTAGAACCCTCCATAACCACCATCTCTGCTCCATGCTGCCTCTTGTTTTTACAATCATCTTCCACAGTGACTCTAGCGAACACTGTTGCCATTCCTCCTCACTAAACCTTATTTATCTGGATACCTCTCTCTTCTAAAGATAAATCTGGGCATCCCCAGCTCCAAGGGTAAATCTTGATTTATTTAAGCAAATCAGAACGCTAAGGGGACATCATCAAAACTAGCAGAATAGGGAACTTTTAAGACTTTGTCATATCGAGAAACCAACTAATACACTGGCAAAGACTGTCAGAATCTGAGCCAATCATGGCAATCCATTCTCCTTGCCAGTGATTGGCTTAGGAATAGACATTTGATACAATTCCAGCCAATCAGACATGAGTTACCTGGAGTACTTCTGAGAACAGTTCTCCACTCCTGAGTGAAGGAAAAACAGGAGGAATGGACTCTCCTTCCTCCAGACATGTTCATATTTAAATAAGATGCCTGAACTACTACCACCATCTTTCAACCAACCCAAAGATGAAACTAACACGTGGAAGAGAACAGAACCAATAAAATCTCAGGGAAGTTAGAGACATTGTATACCAAGCTTAATACCTACATTACCCATGAAAGTTATGTGAAACTTATTAAAAGTGTATGGATGATATAAGAAAAGTTGAGTTGATTTTCTGTAGCTCTAACTGAAAACATCCTAATAATACATCACCCCGTTTTCACCTGAGAAGTAGCCCAACCTCCAAAAATCACTTAAATGGATGTATCTTTATCTCTACTATTTGAACATTGACAAAAATTTGAATCTCATAGTTTCTGAGACTGGATTAGTTACAGATCTGCCACTAAAATAACTTAAGGGGGAACTTTTGATTTTTCTCACAGACCAGTTGAAAGTAAGGGTGGAAGAGTTCAGGTCAAAAATCAAGCTCTAGTTTTGTCATGGAGGGCGACATATAAAGTGGTGCATTGAGGCATAAAGAAGTTAAGTGATTTGGCCAAGCTCACCATGTTAGTTGATAGGCAAACTGAGACCACAAGACAAGTTCCTCACCTTCTGTTACAAGACATTGCCCATGCCCAGGTTAAACCTAGCTGTATTCAGTGACATATAAAGTGATGCATTGAGGCACAAAGAAGTTAAGTGATTTGGCCAAGCTCACCATGTTAGTTGATGGCAAACTGAGACTATAAGACAAATTCCTCACCTTCTGTTGCAAGGCATTGCCCACGCCCAGGTCAAACCTAGCTGTATTCATACTCCCAGATGCATTGTGTAACTGGTAAAGAAGGGCAGAAAAAAGTTCAAAGATTTAACAGAATTCAATTATACCTGGAAGATAAATATTTTGCCTGCCAATGATTATTCTAGTAATGCAGAAAGAAACTACCATTTAGAAATATGATTCTACAGATCTATTGACCTCTTGGTTGTATCTCTCTGTCAGGAGAACAATTAAACTACAACATCCACCCTCTTTGTCAAGAACATTTTGGAAAACCTAAGCCTGTTTCACTTCTTGCATCTTATTTGGCAAATGATTTCTTTTGACCTCATTACAGGAAAACAATTGTCCTTTGACAGGCAAGTATAGTTCTTATAAGCCTGGCTCCTTTCTGACCTCTGAAGTCATTCTTGGGAGGATGTTTATTTATGCTTATATCAGAATTGTTTCAGAGCCTTAGGTCTGCTTTAAATGAATACATATATATATAGATGTTTTTTAAATCATTGGAGGTAGAAAATGCATTAAGTTGAAACTGTCTAATATTACAGCTAAAAATGCACACTCAGGGACTAGACCTACTGGCTTAAAATCTCAGCTTTATCATTTTCTAGCTGTATGACCTTGGACAAGTTATTTAATTTTTCTGCACCTCAATCTGTTCATTTTTAAAACCAAAACCTTTTACAATAGTACCTAACTACTTATGATGTGGACTAAATTACACCAAACTGTCTATTAAAAATGTGTTAAATAATACTCATTTGTCATGTGGATTAAATGAGTTAATATATGTGAAGTTTCTAGAACTCGGCCTGGCACATGGTAGTCACTATACAAGTATTATCTATTATTATTATTATTTAGCACATTAATGGCAGATACAACCAGCAATGCAAACTGAGTGCTTGCTATATGGCAGGCACACAGCTAGATGTCTCAAGTGCAATTGTACATAGAGTGGAAACGCATAGTTCTTGCCCTCTTGCTTCACTCTGGGGATAAGTACCATAAACAGACAGTTGCAAGGTAAAGTAATCAGTGCTGGGATGGAGGTAGTACAGAATGCCATGCTAAATGTGGGAAAGGAAAAGTGAGAAAAGGGAGGAAACATAACCTAAGCTGAAAGAAGCCTTTTTGAAGGGAGAGACTCCTCAGCTGGGACATGAAGTAAGGGCAGAAGTTAACTAAGCAAACAATTGAGGATGAAAGTGCCACAGGGAGAGAGAAGAGTCTGGTTTTTTTTAGCTCAATAATAACATAAAACAGTTCTCCTGCTGGTTCCACCCTCATCAATGAACACACTGAAAATGTCTTAGTTGTGTGCTGTTGCCCAGGTGTAGGAGGAAGATGTGGTTTATTTCCTTCTTTTTGCCATGTTAACACATACCCAAATAAGCGTCAATCAACTATTGACAGTGGTTTACAGTGTACATTTCAACTATAGAGAGCTCGGGAAAGGGGTGAAATCAAGAAGGACTTTTCATAACAGTCTAATTCCTCCCACTGGATGGAGACCCACTGCCCAGCCCTTCTATGGCACCCCATGGGAATGCTTTCTAGTTAGTTGAGAATATTCCACACACACACACACCCATATTTCATCCTACTAACTCCTTTCCCCAATGCCCCACTTCTTTTAGCATCCTATTCTAGATCAAAATCCTTATACCTTCCCTTTTTTAAACAGAGTTGGATTATTTACCTAGTGGGTAGCAAGCTCCAAGTTTTCCTGTTCCTTAGAAATTTTTCCAGCTTCCTGAGCTGTGGGTCACAGCTATTCTTTCTAACTCTCATTCTGGTATAGGATAGAGAAACAGAAAGTTTAAGTGGAAAGGGAAGAAAGGGCATTGGGGTGGTCTTGTGCCAGTTTCCTGATAGTCTTTTCTTTGGCTGACTGAAAAATATAATACTAATAGCAGGCCTGGCACAGTGGCTCATGCCTGTAATCCCAGCACTTTGGGAGACTGAGGCAGGCGGATCACATGAGGTCAGGAGTTTGAGACTATCCTGGGCAACATGGCAAAATGCTGTCTCTACTAAAAATACAAATATTAGCTGGTTGTGGTGGCACATGCCTCTAGTCCCAGCTGCTCAGGAGGCTGAGGTGGGAGGATGGCTTCAGCCTGGGAGGTGGAGGTTGCAGTGAGCCGAGATTACGCCACTGCACACCAGCCTGGGTAATAGAGCCGGACCTTGTCTCAATAATAAAAACAGCAACAAACATAACAATAATCACAAACACTACACACTGAGAAAGTCAATTACCTTCTAACAGCTGTCTCCAGTGGTATGCGTCCTGTTCCCAGCTCTAAGAGCATAAGTTTCAGATATCAATTGGCTAATTGTTTCCTTTCAAATTACATTACATTGTCCTCCTCCATGAATTTAACCTTAAGTGTGTTTTTCTCAGTTCATGGATATCTCCTGCTTCCATCCCATGAGTTGAACATATAAGAAATAAGAAAGCCTCATTCAATAAAAAGATATTTATCAAAAACACTAATAGTAATATTTAATAGTGTGATTTAGTTTTTATGAGTTTCATTTATTTTTTTTAGACCTAACAACGTTTCTATAAGATTTTTAAAATATAACTAAGAAATACTATTTTTTTTTAAGTGAGTGGTAACTGGCTTCAAAAGGCACTTGGAGAAAAAGTAAGGACTTCTACCTAAAGACGGTAGGCACACATGTATCATTTCCCTCAGGCCTGATAATCTTGGATTTCTAAAAATGACATCAAATTATCTTTTCAATCCACAACTACATTCAAAATCAAGAAAAGGAACCTCCATGGACCAGAAACCATTAGGAATCCCTGGATGAGTGATAAGCAAAAAGAGGTCATCAAATCTAAGGAATAAAATCAGGCTAGTGGGAAAAAAAATACCATGAGAAAATAGTATTGAAATCAAAATTAAAACATTTAAATAATATGAACAGCAGGGGAAAAAACACAGCTGAAGGTGGATTGGTGAGCTAGGAGTCTGAATTGATGAATTTCCCAGCAAATATTTTAAAGGAATTTTCCAGAATATATCATAAAGAGATAAAGAATTAGAAAGTATGAAAGAAAAGTCAAGAAACATGAAAAATTCAGAATGTCCAGTAGTCACCTCCTCGGAAAATCAAGAAGGAGAAACTAAGATTTTTAGAGAGGAAAATTGACAGAAAAAAAAAGTATTCCTAGTCATTCCTAGACTCCTTTTTAGTAATGAAGGAATCATTTTTAGAATTACTTAGTCATACTTCAGTCAACTCATATTTATTCAGATTTAACAATGTGTCAAGCACTGTGCAAGGAGCTGACAATCTAATAAGAGTAAAAAAAAATCCTCTCCCTGGAAAATGGATACATTCACAGATCACAATTTTCTACATTATTTTAGGGGTTAAGAGTTCATGGATCCATAATCTTTTATATTTTTATTTGGAACAGTTCACCTGTTTTGACTGGAGTGACTTGGCAAAAACAAGACAATTTTTTCCCTATTGAATTATTGAATTGTTTGACAAAGAGTATCTTAGCAACTGATTGTTTGAAGACATGAAATCATACAGAGACTCAGTTTAGAATAAAACTGGAATTGGTAAACTCACACTCTCAGCGCTATCCTACAATAGTTATAGAATGGTCATACTCACATTCTGAGTGCTATCCCACAGGGGCTATGGAATGGTCATCTTTCATCAATTGAAGTAAATTGAAGTCTCTGAACAATTGTTAATTACATTAAGTAACAAAAATCACTAGTTTTCTACTAATGGTTAGACATCTCAGAGAATCTCAGCTGCAAAGAAAGTCAGCAACCTGAAAAGAAGACAATCACTCTACAGGATTTTGAGTGAGGAAAAATTTGTTGGCACCACCTAGAGAGACTAGAGGGGGAAAGCACTTGTCTGAGATAATATATGTAAATAAAGAGTTAACTATTGAATTAACTTCCAGAAAATTAAGTGTATTTAAGAATATCACCAATTTATATTGGAACATTCACTGAGTTTTAGGTCAGATACCTATTGGCACAGAGAAAAACTAGAGAAAATTAGGAAAGAATCATTAAAAACAACATCAAATAGAAAAGACTGATTTGATAAGAACTAAAGATGGAAGAATAGCTTTATAGATAGGTAGACAACCAACTTTAAAAAGACAAAAAGACAGGTCAGTCAAAATACTGGATTTACAAATGATATAAGGAAATAACATTACACAATGGAACATAAATCACATAATCTAAAACGGAATAAAAACTGACTCCACTTGTGCAAGATGTGAATGTATGAGAAGAACTACAGTAGTCTTTCAAGGGACCAGTACAATATCTATCTACATGCCTATGCCCTGGCTTCTATACCCCAGTGGTCATAAACATAATATTTTAAGATCTGTATTTTTACAGAGCTTTCTGATTATGACATACTGAGTGAAAGGCATGGCATTTTATTATCAACTTCAGAGTACACCCTGGAGGCAACAATTATAATCTGTTAAATAATTGTGGGGTTTTTTTGAGACAGAATCTCACTCTACTGCCCAGGCTGGAGTACAGTGGTATGGCCGTAGTTCACTGCAGCCTCAAACTCCTGAGCTCAAGTGATCCTCCTGCCTCAGCCTCCCAAATAGTTGGGACCACTGATGTGCCCCACCACACCTGGCTAACTTTATTTTTTGTAGAGATAAGGTCTTACTGTGTTGCCCAATCCAATTTTAAGCTCCTGGCCTCCAGGCATCCTCCTACCTTGGCCTTCAAATGCACTGGGATTACAGGCATAAGTTAAATAATTTTAGATATCAGGCTAGCTTCTCTGAAGTGATGTGAAGACAGTTAAGTTGTCAAAAGAATACTATCTGATCTATATTTGTTGTTATTAATTTATACCTCTGTGCACTCTAGGAATTACTTTTACTTATTGTTTAGTTTTCTTCTTTCTCAGAGTTCTTAAACTTTTGTGGTTCTTTCTGGGCTCCTAACAAATTATTAAAACTTGTTACATATTGTATTAGTCCATTTTCACACTGCTATAAAGAAATACCCAAGACTGGGTGATTTACAAAGAAAAGAAGTTTAATTGACTCACAGTTCTGCATGGCCGGGGAGGCCTCAGGAGACTTACAATCATGGCTGAAGGAGAAGGGGAAGCAAGGCATGTCTTACATGGCAGCAGGAGAAAGAGAGCAAAGGGGGAAGTGCCACACTTTTAAACCTTCAGATCTTCTAAGAACTCACTATCATGAGAACAACATGGGGGAAATCCACCCCTGTGATCCAATCACCTCCCACCAAGTTCCTCCCCTGATGCATGGGAATTACAGTTCGACATGAGATTTGGGTGGGACACTGAGCCAAACCATACCATATATGGTCTGACAAAGACATTGTTAAGGAGATACTAAATTACATTAAATCTGTAGTGGAAAGAGGTAACTCACAAAGCTGGCCAGCAAAGGTCAGGGTCCTTTAAGTACTCGAGACATGCTGAGGTCTTCAGAGCCAAATGCCTGTAGTAATTGCAACTGGGTTTTTTTTTTTTGCAACCACTGACCAATCACACTTTTCTGCCCATTCTTTGCCTGACTTCCTTGTTTTATGCAACATTTAATAGCCATTTATCTTCTTTTGCATTGCCACCAAAGTATTTAGCCAGAATAAGCAGTTGGGTGATTTTAATAAAACTCAAGAAACATATCAACTATAAGCTGACTGTCTTGTAGACGTTAAACCAAATTTTAAAATCTGATAATGTTCATCGTAGTTATATTTTGCTTTGAAATAAAAGTTAATTGCTAAGACTTGGATTTTTAGAAACAACAAAATAAATCAGTTTTATTAGCAACTTATGATGAAGGAGGTTCCTGTTAGGAAAAGGCTAATGGATTATGAGACCCAGTAACAACTTTGCAGGGCTCAAATGCTATTAGAAGCCTCTCCTTCCTAGTATTTATTAATTTTGCAATGAAAGAAGGTTGGGGCCTTTTCTAAGTAACAAGAACACTAATTAAAACTAATCAATCAAATTCCTTACAAACCATGAAACAGCAGAATAAACAGGAAGAGCACAGCGTGGCTAAGAATGCAAAGATGAACAGGAAATAAAACCAAATGACCCCCTACTGCTATCTGGGCACATCTCTTGCACAAACGTTGTATTTAACTCTGAGGTGATTATCTTTGATATGCCTGCCATAGGTGAGGGCAGATAACACATGAAGGAGTGAGCAGTCTCTGTGTAGCTAGCTAAAGGAAGAGACAGGTCCTCAGAGAGAAAACCGACACTAGGAAAGCCATATTGTAAGAAAGAGGTACAGTGTGGTCAATGAGCTGTGTGCTTGCAATCAGAAGATTTGTGTTCAAGTCTTGGCTTTGCGTGTTCCTATTTGGATGACTTTGGGTAAAGCACTGAATTGCAGTTTCTCATCTGTGTAGCAAGAGATAACAATGCTCACTTTGACCTCTCCATATGAATGTTATAATGATCAATTATTCTATATATTTAAATTAAAAAGATTTTTCATGTATAAATTTTTCATTTTAATAATAAAATAGTAGCATACTATTATCAATACTGGTAGCAGTAACTAGGAAAGAGCAGTATATCATAGGCCAAAAGTTAAGAGCAAGAACAAAGGAGCTGACATAATACAGAAGCACTGTAATATAGAAGAGGCAAATGGTACAGCAATTGAGAGCCTAGACTTTGAAACCAGCCTGTCTAGATTTGAATCCTGGCTCTGCAATGTAGTAGATATATGACTGTGGGCAAGTTACTTATGCTATCTGTGCTTCAGTTTCCAAATCTATAAAATTCAGATAATAGCATTAACTTCATGAGTTTGAGTATATGTACATATTAGAGTTCAACATGGTACCTGGCACATAGTATATATTATACAAGTGTTTTGCTAGTATTACAATGCTGGCAACACTAAGTTGTTTAACTCTCTCCTCATTGGAAACTGGACTGATCACAAACTCTAGGATTGAGTTTATGACTCCAGATATGAAGAATTAGAGGTACCCCATGCAGGCATCTCAGCAGGTCATTGCATCAGAAAGCTACTCCACATTGACCACAGCTCGGATTTTAATTCATGTGAGAAATGGACAGAAAAAGTTACTTTTCCACCCCCTTACTACATTCTAATCATATATTTGTGCATAAGAAAGCAAATTAATTTGTTTAGGAAACTAGATAGACCCTGGTCATTGTCTCTATTGACCAAGTGAAAAAACTATGTAGAATCAGTTTTATCATCTCCACTAATCTTGTTTTACTTATTTTCACATTTGGTATCAAAGTAAAGGTATACATTTTTCTTATACATTGTATACCAGTTGTACAAGGCCCTTGGTTTTCTTGTTTTGTTTTAGGTTTACTGGCTTCCATTAATCTAACATATTTCTATTGATAAAAGAAAAACTTCAGCTGAATTAATTTAAAGAAGTTTAATTGAGCAATGAAAGATTCTTGAATTGGGCAGCCTCCAAAATCACAGCAGATTCACAGAGACACCAGAGGTGCCTCATGGTCCTCATGGTCAGAACAAATTTATAGACAAAGAGGCGAAGTGACTTACAGGAATTGTAAGTGAGGTACAGAAACAGTGAGATTGGTTAAGCTTGACGTTTGCCTTATTTGAATGCAGTTTGAACATTCAGCAGTCTATGAGTGGTTGAAGTATGGCCGCTGGGATTGGCCAACACTCAGCCATTGTTACAGGTGCATAGTATTAAGTTAGGTTTTCAATTTTGTCTGACTATTAAGCTAGGTTACAGTTCATCCACATGGACTCAAATAGAGAAGTATGCAGTCCTTCTCAGGCCATATTTAGTTTGCTTTAACAATTCCCCACTTTCGGTCATTTTCTCAATTTTGAGAAACTGACCAAAATCTTAGTCATTTATGTTACTATCACTATCGTAAATCTACTTACATGGTTTTGAAACTCACTGGGAAACAGTAGAATAGTGTGTTTTGCAAGGAGAGAATAAGGACTGAGTAGAGGATACCTCCTTATGCTGGAACATCCTGTTCACAGGAGAAAAACAAAACCTGATCTGTTCTAGGATCTATGTGTTTCTTAAAGCCTTAGTTTGGTTATGTCACATTTAGCACACGTGACTCCATTTTAGTTTGGTTTGGTTTGTTGGGGCCTAGTGCATAAGCTCAGTCCAAAATAATGGCCTCCCATAATTTTGTTTAAAAAAAAAATACTCCCCCTTTTTAGCCAGGTTCTCACTTAGGTAAGAGTGTGACCAAAACTTAAGGCCTCAGCACTACTCTCAGTTACCATCATTTTGGGTTTCTGGTCTCAGTATGTCATTCATAGGTTATGGTGTCCTAATGGTTACACATTTCTTTCAGCTTTTGTCATTCTGGTTGAAGAGAGACCATTTGACGTTCTGGAGATGGATGCATGCAAACACTTAAAACTCTTAAGAGAATACAGCGAACCAGGGAGACTATTACTATGACTATCAGGAGGATAATACCAAGAGTTTGGAGTATGCGCCTTACCCAGAGTCCCCACAAACCAAACCACATAAAATTAAATAGATTAAAGAATGAGCTAGATGAAGAGTCTACTCACTTGACTAAGTGTCCTTTTCATTGAAACCCTACAAATGAATTTTTATAATCTACATTTGATGTATTTCTCCATAGGCCACAAGTGTCAGCATCTGCACAGGTACTTTTCTGTTTAGCCAATTGTATTATTTAGCATAACTTTCACAAGAGGATTTAAAGTCTGTTGCGTAATGATAGCCTTTAAAGTAGAATTTGCTGTAGAGCCTATTGTGAGGGTGACATTTCTAATTATTGCCTCTTTTACTCTAAATCATGGAAAAAGGACCTAACAAATGATGTCCTTCTAGATGAGTGAAGACCTCCTGGCAGTGTTCTCTTTAATCCATGATGTGAGTTAAGAGGAGTTTTGACCCCCAAAGTTTCTCACCTACATTGGGCCTTCATCTTTTATCTATTAAAGCATAGGTTATTCATGTATAAGACTGGCTGCAAATTCCTTCACAAATAAAAGTATGCCCTATAAGTTCAAATAATAGACCACCTTTTTATAGAGGTATAAACAAAGAAAAAATATTCAAAGAGAAGAGTCTGATGATAATAGAAGTCTTGATCTGTGATCTTGGGAAAAGCTGTTGACATCAAGGATGCCATCTTTTTCTGGGGAGAAACATTCCTGGTTAGTTTTACCTTAAGGTTTCCAATGGGTGTACAGTTCAAGGAGTGTGGCGGGACCCTTCTCAGTTGTCAGATTATGAACCCAAAGTTCAAGTCTCCAAAGATTTGCTGTAGTGTGGATGGCAAGGACAGTCTTTCTCCGATGTTTTCAGAAAATCCAATCTTCCAGTTCTAGATTGTGAAGGGATTGTCCTCAGTGAACTTTACCTGGCAAAAATACACTGTAGCATAATAATCTACTGTAATAACATCAGCTTTCTTGCATGGGAAAGCTTTTATACAACCGGAAAGCATGCATTGAAAATGAGGATTGAATGAAATCCCTTTATAAATGTTTAAATGGCCAATCCGGTAGTGAAATGTACCTGAAGCTTTGATTGTCTTCCCAGGAATATGGAACTGAATATTGGTTTTAAACTATTTCTGCAATTTATGAGTCACCACATCAATATATTCAGTTTGGATTATTTTATCTTTTCCATGATGAGTCATGGAATGCAGAACCTTTAATAACAAAAGCTTTAAGGACTCAGAAAGGACAAGGGTGGCTGTCCTGATTCTTCAAGAGTCCATGCTTAACATTGAACTTATGTCCTCTTGAATAGCAGTTGTTTCTCCAATTTAGGTGCATAGCACTGATAACTAATGGGTTATCATAGGTAATTTGACTTAGACCATGGAGTTCATTCAAATTGTATATTTAAACAATTTTAATATTGGCTAATTTAGCATGATAATCTTGAGCTTGATTTTGAAAGGTTTGTTAAATACTAAAGGGTTAAAAACATTGGATATTACAAAATAGAATTGTAGGACCATAAGTCATTCATTAGGCAAAATGATAACTCAAAATTTTTTTAAGTAAAAAACATTATTCTGATAGAGAGGAGACTCAGCTTTCCAAACAAGACCCAATGAAGATAGCATAAAGCCAACTGACTGTCTCTTTTCTTTCCCTGCTCCCCTTTTTCTTTTGTAGTTTACTTAAAAGGTAAACAAAAACCTTTTGTTATCTTTTAATATTACATAAAAATCCTTTTTAAAAGATCCAATTTTATGTTTCCATTAGTGTATTTTTTATGTTAAAGCTAGTTTTTTAATAACATTTTATAAATCTATTCAGTTTTAATTAGTTTAACCATAAGGAAAGATTTTTATAAATCTTTTATAGCCCTTTACAATTTTTTCTCAGAGCAGCACAATGTTCTATGAAAACTCTGTTGTGCTATTCCAATGTCCAATTTATGAAAAAAAAAACCTGAATAATGCCATTTTAACTTTAGCCAGTATGTCCACACATAGAATTTCTTATAATTAGCTGTTATAAACCTTCCACAAATTTTTCAAACTTCATTTAATTTAAAACAGTCCTTTAACCCTCTAACCTAGGCAAAAATTTACATTCCCACACTTTCTTATAATCTCTTACAAAAAAACACATTTCATTCTCCTTATGGACCTTGCATGTAAACCTATTTTTTCAGTAATCTCAATTACATATTACAATGTTGACTCTTAGAAACTTTTACTTTTGGTGAAAATCTTGGTAAGTAAGGGATTTTAGTTATGTACCAGGTATGGAGTCCAGGACCCAGATAGAAATGTAGTTAAGGTCTGACTCTTTCCAGCATCTAACGCTATGTGTCCCATGCCTTGCCTAGCTGTAAAACAGGCAAGCTGTACAGTTAAGAGTCATAGTGGCATTTTACGAAGCATTTGGGAGGCCTAATCACCTTTAAATTGTACAACATTTCTGGCATGATCTTCTTTCATAAATTCTTTCACAACTTACATAGACCATGTACAACATGTTTATATATTCTGACTTGCCTTAAACATTCCCCTTTTTAAACAACTAGTCATTTTACTTTAGGACAAGAATTTACCGTATAATATATTTTCTTATATAAAATCTCTTTTCTTTATAACATTCTTTGCATAGCTAGGGGGCATGGCTAATTCCATATATCTCCTGGTCTTATTTAGAACTTAGTGCCACCAAAATAAATTGAACAATTTCAAAAGTCAAAGCAGTTTAAGACCTAAAAGCATTTAACAAACCTAATATCCGACCTGCATAATTTAGACAAAAATGTATTCATTTCATCAATAATCTTTAAAGCTGTTTTTATTTCCCAAAGATTACTAAAGTTACACAAACTAAAAGGAATTACAGTTTTTATTTTGCTTTCAAAATATTTGATTTAAGTGCTTATTTTTGTTTAAGCCAATTAATTAATTAGTGCTCTTTTATATAAACATTACACACAGCACATATATAATTACACAGACAGACAGAAGAAGATTACTTCGGTAGTTGTAAAATGTTTCATTTGCCAGTTTTTAAGTTTCTTAATTGATTATTGGCTTTAGGTGGAGCCCTTGGAAGAACAGGGCCAGGAAAGGGGTTTCAGATTCCTCCTGTTTTTCCCAAGGAGTCCAGGCTGTTAGAGCTTGAATATCCACTTTTAATTAAGCTGACTTTTAACCATAGCACTCTTTAATAAAGCCCTTTTAAAATTTCTTACCAGCCAATTTTAGCCAGACCAGTGAATTTTCAAAAGAAAATTTCAAATGTAACCTCCCAGGTGATCAGAGAAAAGACAGTTTAAGATAGTTTATAGTGGAGAAGAGACAAGACAAGGTTATGCAGACATTAAACCAAAAAAGGACTTACTTCCTAAGCAGGAAATCAAACCCAGACCACCAGTGTGAAAGGCCAAAATCTTAGATACTGAGCTACAGCACAGGGCAGTCTTGACTGTCCTTCCCAGGAGTCTATAGAGTAGTTCATTTTGAAATTGCAAAGGCTTTTAACTACTCAAGATAATTTTTAGAGCTAACTATGACATAAACCCCAAAATTCCTGTTCCCTGGAAGATGGAATCCAAGAGAAAATCCTGTCATGTGGTCACAAGGTCTAGTTCCCAAGGACCTAAAACAAGACAGAGACCCTATACAGTTTTTTTGTTTGTTTCAGGGACTTGCAGGAAAGTTGGTTATTGACCAGCTTGCTGGGCCGTCTGGAGCAGCAAGCTTATGAGGGCCTAAGCCTATGTTTTATCCTAAGGTACCCCTCAACCCAGAAAAACAAATTCATAGCACAAATACATCAGTTTAAGACTAGCCTCAGAATTCTTTTCAACATTAATCAAAACTTTACGGAAGAGAAAAAACAGTGATTTTACCATTCATTCAACTGTACAGAGAGAGAGAAGCCAAAAATCAGACTGGTAAGAAATTCTTACCCTTTTGCCAGCATGCCAGGCTTCTGGGTTCCCTTTCCCTGAGTGGCCCCAGTGACTCGGCTTGCTGTATCATTGCACTGGAGCCAAGCTGCATGATAGAGGAAAATTATATTTTTTTGTTCTGGCCAGAGTAAAATATGTGTGATAAAACATAGACATTAGCCACTCTGCTTAGCACCTAATATCAAACTGGCAAGGCTTAAGTTTGCCCCTGGTTGGGCCCCATCATCTTTAATCCAACCTCTGACCATGAGTTTCAACATGTGGTCTCTGGGCAAGATGGTTGCCCTGAGTAATAGGCAAGATAAGAAAGGGAAAGGAGAGAGAGAAAAGCATTGCCTATGGCAGGGTAGGGAAGGCAAAAAGGCCAGAGAAGACTACTCCCCATTCCAGCGACACTGAAAAGTTCAGGCGTCTGCTTTTTTACAGCAAAGGGATCTTTTCCAGCAGTGTCATCATCTCTCATGTTTCCCCGTTTAGGGAGGAAAAAGTTCCCTATGTCCCACAATCCTGTACATTCCTAAACCTGTCACCTGCAGCCGTCAGGAAAGAGCACAAGGCAGATTATTCCAAAGAAAATAGCAGTTGACATGCTGCTAAAACCCATTCTTAGCCAAAAGGAACTTTACTGAAAGCCCTCATTTTTAAATGTACTTCAATGCATTGTTGTTCATTCTGATGTTCCACTGTGAGTTATCTTTAGTAATATTTTGGTGTTTCTGTAAGACTACGCTACCTCCCAGACCTAATGTATAAGCCAGAAGGAACTCAGTTTTCCAGAAATTAAGGATCCCATTTTTACCTAAAATATTGACTTTACTCTCAGGTTCTCTTGATTAACTTAGCCAATGATTGTTTTTTTTCCTACCTAAGCACACAAGAAAAATGAAACAAAGGGGTAGAACAGAAAAATCCCTATGAATTTTCAAAAGACAAATTTTATAACCCCTGCAATATACTGCTTACTACCAGTTCCTTTCTGACCTAGTCAGATGTAAGAGGCCTCTAACTGGATTCAAACCAGTTAATTCCCAGATCAAATCCATTCTTGGACACAGTCCAGTTTGTCATGACTCTAAACCCAGTTTGGATCAGAAGTTTGCTCAAAGAAACTCGGAGAGCTCAAAACACAAATCCGTGGAGCTCCAAAATCTGAGAGGGAGTTTACCCGTGATCCCCAGCTGCTCTGAGAGATCAATGGACACAAGTGAGTCCTGCAGGTATCTTGAGTGTTCACTCAGCACTTCTGGGGATCACTAGATGCTCCACTTCGGATCCTACTACTGACACCATCTGATAAAAGAAAAACTTCAGCCAAATTAATTTAAAGGAGTTTAATTAAGCAATGAAAGATTTGCAAATCGGGCAGCCAACAGAATCACAACAGATTCACAGAGACTTCAGGGGTGCCACGTGGTCCTTGTGGTCAGAACAAATTTTTTTTTTGCTTTTTATTTTTTATTTTTAAATTATTATTATTATTATTTTGGAGACAGGGTCTTGCTCAGTCACCCAGGCTGGAGTGCAGTAGTGCAATCTCAGCTCAGTGCAACCTCTGTTTCCTGGGTTCAAGTGATTCTCCTGCCTCAGCCTCCCGAGTAGCTGGGACTACAGGCATGCATCACCATACCCAGCTAATTTTTGTAGCTTTTTTTGTTGTTTGTTTGTTTTGGGTTTTTTTTGTTTTATTATTATTATTATTATACTTTAAGTTTTAGGGTACATGTGCACAACGTGCAGGTTAGTTACATATGTATACATGCGCCATGCTTATGTGCTGCACCCATTAACTCATCATTTAGCATTAGGTATATCTCCTAATGTTATCCCTCTCCCCTCCCCCCACCCCACAACAGTCCCCAGAGTGTGTTGTTCCCCTTCCTGTGTCCATGTGTTCTCATTGCTCAATTCCCACCTATGAGTGAGAACATGGGGTGTTTGGTTTTTTGTCCTTGCGATAGTTTACTGAGAATGATGACTTCCAATTTCATCCATGTCCCTACAAAAGACATGAACTCATCATTTTTATGGCTGCATAGTATTCCATGGTGTATATGTGCCACATTTTCTTAATCCAGTCTATCATTGTTGGACATTTGGGTTGGTTCCAAGTCTTTGCTATTGTGAATAGTACCGCAATAAACATATGTGTGCATGTGTCTTTATAGCAGCATGATTTATAATCCTTTGGGTATATACCCAGTAATGGGATGGCTAGGTCAAATGCTATTTCTAGTTCCAGATCCCTGAGGAATCACCACACTGACTTCCACAGTGGTTGAACTAGTTTACAGTCCCACCAACAGGGTAAAAGTGTTCCTATTTCTCCACATCCTCTCCAGCACCTGTTCTCTCCTGACTTTTTAATGATTGCCATTCTAACTGGTGTGAGATGGTATCTCACTGTGGTTTTGATTTGCATTTCTCTGATGGCCAGTGATGATGAGCATTTTTTCATGTGTTTTTTGGCTGCATAAATGTCTTCTTTTGAGAAGTGTCTGTTCATGTCCTTTGACCACTTTTTGATGGGGTTGTTTGTTTTTTTCTTGTAAATTTGTTGGAGTTCATTGTAGATTCTGGATATTAGCCCTTTGTCAGATGAGTAGGTTGCGAAAATTCTCTCCCATTTTGGAGGTTGCCTGTTCACTCTGATGGTAGTTTCTTTTGCTGTACAGAAGCTCTTTAGTTTAATTAGATCCCATTTGTCAATTTTGGCTTTTGTTGCCATTGCTTTTGGTGTTTTAGACATGAAGTCCTTGCCCATGCCTATGTCCTGAATGGTAATGCCTAGGTTTTCTTCTAGGGTTTTTATGGTTTTAGGTCTAACGTTTAAGTCTTTAATCCATCTTGAATTAATTTTTGTATAATGTGTAAGGAAGGGATCCAGTTTCAGCTTTCTACATATGGCTAGCCAGTTTTCCCAGCACCATTTATTAAATAGGGAATCCTTTCCTCATTGCTTGTTTTTCTCAGATTTGTCAAAGATCAGATAGTTGTAGATATGTGGCATTATTTCTGAGGGCTCTGTTCTGTTCCATTCATTTAGATCTCTGTTTTGGTACCAGTACCATGCTGTTTTGGTTGCTGTAGCCTTGCAGTATAGTTTGAAGTCAGGTAGCCTGATGTCCCCAGCTTTGTTCTTTTTGCTTCAGATTGTCTTGGCTATGCCAACTCTTTTTTGATTCCATATGAACTTTAAAGTGGTTTTTTCCAATTCTGTGAAGAAAGTCATTGGTAGCTTGATGGGGATGGCATTGAATCTATAAATTACCTTGGGCAGTATGGCCATTTTCATGATATTGATTCTTCCTACCCATGAGCATGGAATGTTCTTCCATTTGTTTGTATCCTCTTTTATTTCATTGAGCAGTGGTTTGTAGTTCTCCTTGAAGAGGTCCTTCACATCCCTTGTAAGTTGGATTCCTAGGTATTTTATTCTCTTTGAAGCAATTGTGAATGGGAGTTCACTCATGATTTGGCTCTCTGTTTGTTATTGGTGTAAAAGAATGTTTGTGATTTTTGTACATTGATTTTGTATCCTGAGACTTTTCTGAAGTTGCTTATCAGCTTAAGGAGATTTTGGGCTGAAACAATGGGGTTTTCTAGATATACAATCATGTTATCTGCAAACAAGGACAATTTGACTTCATCTTTTCCTAATTGAATACCCTTTATCTCCTTCTCCTGCCTAATTGCCCTGGCCAGAACTTCCAACACTATGTTGAATAGGAGTGGGGAGAGAGGGCATCCCTGTCTTGTGCCAGATTTCAAAGGGAATGCTTCCAGTTTTTGCCCATTCAGTATGATATTGGCTGTGGGTTTGTCATAGATAGTTCCTATTATTTTGAGATACATCCCATCAGTACCTAATTTATTGAGAGCTTTTAGCAAGAAGGGTTTTTGAATTTTGTCAAAGGCCTTTTCTGCATCTATTGAGATAATCATGTGGTTTTTGTCTTTGGTTCTGCTTATATGCTGGATTACATTTATTGATTTGTGTATATTGAACCAGCCTTGCATCCCAGGGGTGAAGCCCACTTGATCATGGTGGATAAGCCTTTTGATGTGCTGCTGGATTCAGTTTGCCAGTATTTTATTGAGGATTTTTGCATCAATGTTCATCAAGGATATTGGTCTAAAATTCTCTTTTTTGGTTGTGTCTCTGCCTGGCTTTGGTATCAGGATGATGCTGGCCTCATAAAATGAGTTAGGGAGGATTCCCTCTTTTTCTATTGATTGGAATACTTTCAGAAGGAATGGTACCAGTTCCTCCTTGTACCTCTGGTAGAATTCAACTGTGAATCCATCTGGTCCTGGACTCTTTTTGGTTGGTAAGCTATTGATTATTGCCTCAATTTCAGAGCTTGTTATTGGTCTATACAGAGATTCAACTTCTTACTGATTTAGTCTTGGGAGGGTGTATGTGTCGAGGAATTTGTCCATTTCTTCTAGATTTTCTAGTTTATTTGTGTAGAGGTGTTTGTAGTATTCTCTGATGGTAGTTTGTATTTCTGTGGGATCGGTGGTGATATCTCCTTTATCATTTTTTATTGCATCTATTTGATTCTTCTCTCTTTTCTTCTTTATTAGTCTTGCTAGTGGTCTATCAATTTTGTTGATCCTTTCAAAAAACCAGCTCCTGGATTCATTAATTTTTTTAAGGGTTTTTTGTGTCTCTATTTCCTTCAGTTCTGCTCTGATTTTAGTTATTTCTTGCCTTCTGCTAGCTTTTGAATGTGTTTGCTCTTGCTTTTCTAGTTCTTTTAATTGTGATGTTAGGGTGTCAATTTTGGATCTTTCCTGCTTTCTCTTGTGGGCATTTAGTGCATAAATTTCCCTCTACACACTGCTTTGAATGTGTCCCAGAGATTCTGGTATGTTGTGTCTTTGTTCTCGTTGGTTTCAAAGAACATCTTTATTTCTGCCTTCATTTCGTTATATACCCAGTAGTCATTCGGGAGCAGGTTGTTCAGTTTTCATGTAGTTGAGCGGTTTTGTGTGAGTTTCTTAATCCTGAGTTCTAGTTTGATTGCACTGTGGTCTGAGAGACAGTTTGTTATAATTTCTGTTCTTTTTCATTTGCTGAGGAGAGCTTTACTTCCAAGTATGTGGTCAATTTTGGAATAGGTGTGGTGTGGTGCTGAAAAAAATGTATATTCTGTTGATTTGGGGTGGAGAGTTCAGGAGATGTCTATTAGGTCTGCTTGGTGCAGAGCTGAGCTCAATTCCTGGGTATCGTTGTTAACTGTCTGTCTTGTTGATCTGTCTAATGGTGACAGTAGGGTGTTAAAGTGTCCCATTATTATTGTGTGGGAGTCTAAGTCCCTTTGTAAGTCACTCAGGACTTGCTTTATGAATCTGGGTGCTCCTGTATTGTGTGCATATATATTTAGGATAGTTAGCTCTTCTTGTTGAATTGATCCCTTTACCATTATGTAATGGTCTTCTTTGTCTCTTTTGATCTTTGTTGGTTTAAAGTCTGTTTTATCAGAGACTAGGATTGCAACCACTGCTTTTTTGTTGCTTTCCATTTGCTTGGTAGATCTTCCTCCATTCCTTTATTTTAAGCCTATGTGTGTCTCTGCACGTGAGATGTGTCTGCTGAATACAGCACACTGATGGACCTTGACTCTTTATCCAATTTGCCAGTCTGTGTCTTTTAATTTGAGCATTTAGTCCATTTACATTTAAAGTTAATATTGTTATGTGTGAATTTGATCCTGTCATTATGATGTTAACTGGTTATTTTGCTCGTTAGTTGATGCAGTTTCTTCCTAGCCTCGATGGTCTTTACAATTTGTCATGATTTTGCAGTGGCTGGTACCAATTGTTCCCTTCCATGTTTAGTGCTTCCTTCAGGAGCTCTTTTAGGGCAGGCCTGGTGGTGACAAAATCTCTCAGCATTTGCTTGTCTGTAAAATATTTTATTTCTCCTTCACTTATGAAGCTTAGTTTGGCTGGATGTGAAATTCTGGGTTGAAAATTCTTTTCTTTAAGAATGTTGAATATTGGCCCCCACTCTCTTCTGGCTTCTAGAGATCCACCGAGAGATCCACTATTAGTCTGATGGGCTTCCCTTTGTGGGTAACCCAACCTTTCTTCTGGTTGCCCTTAACATTTTTTCCTTCATTTCAACTTTGGTGAATCTGACAATTATGTGTCTTGGAGTTGCTCTTCTTGAAGAGTATCTTTGTGGCATTCTCTGTATTTCCTGAATCTGAATGTTGGCCTGCCTTGCTAGATTGGGGAGATTCTCCTGGATAATATCCTGCAGAGTGTTTTCCAACTTGGTTCCATTCTCCCCATCACTTTCAGGTACACCAATCAGACGTAGATTTGGTCTTTTCACATAGTCCCATATTTCTTGGAGGCTTTATTCATTTCTTTTTATTCTTTTTTCTCTAAACTTCCCTTCTCACTTCATTTCATTCATTTCATCTTCCATCACTGATACCTTTTCTTCCAGTTGATCACATCAGCTCCTGAGGCTTCTGCATTCTTCACGTAGTTCTCAAGCCTTGGCTTTCAGCTCCATCATCTCCTTTAAGCACTTCTCTGTATTGGTTATTCTAGTTATACTTTCATTTAAATTTTTTTCAAAATTTTTAACTTCTTTGCCTTTGGTTTGAATTTCCTCCTGTAGCTCGGAGTAGTTTGATCGTCTGAAGCCTTCTTCTCTCAACTCATCAAAGTCATTCTCCGTCCAGCTTTGTTCTGTTGCTGGTGAGGAACTGCATTCCTTTGGAGGAGGAGAGGCACTCTGCTTTCTAGAGTTTCCAGTTTTTCTGCTCTGTTTTTTCCCCATCTTTGTGGTTTTATCTACTTTTGGTCTTTGATGATGGTGTTGTACAGATGAGTTTTTGGTGTGGATGTCCTTTCTGTTTGTTAGTTTTCCTTCTAACAGACAGGACCCTCAGCTGCAGATCTGTTGGAGTTTGCTAGAGGTCCAATCCAGACCCTGTTTGCCTGGGAAACAGCAGCAGTGGCTGCAGAACAGAGGATTTTCGTGAACTGTGAATGCTGCTGTCTGATCCTTCCTCTGGAATTTTTGTCTCAGAGGATTACCCGGCCATGTGAGGTGTCAGTCTACTCCTACTGGGGGGTGCCTCCCAGTTAGGCTGCTCAGGGGTCAGGGGTCAGGGACCCACTTGGGGAGGCAGTCTGCCCATTCTCAGATCTCCAGCTGCATGCTGGGAGAAACACTGCTCTCTTCAAAGCTGTCAGACAGGGACATTTAAGTCTGCAGAGGTTACTGCTGTCTTTTTGTTTGTCTGTGCCCTGCCCCCAGAGGTGGAGCCTACAGAGGCAGGCAGGCCTTCTTGAGCTGTGGTGGGCTCCACCCAGTTCGAGCTTCCCAGCTGCTTTGTTTACCTAAGCAAGCCTGGGCAATGGTGGGCGCCCCTCCCCCAGCCTTGCTGCCGCCTTGGAGTTTGATCTCAGACTGCTGTGCTAGCAATCAGCGAGACTCTGTGGACGTAGGACCCTCCAATCCAGGTGCGGGATATAATCTCCTGGTGCGCCGTTTTTTAAGCCCATCGGAGAAGCGCAGTATTAGGGTGGAAGTGACCTGATTTTCCAGGTGCTGTCTGTCACCCCTTTCTTTGACTAGGAAAGGGAACTCCCTGACCCCTTGCACTTCCTGAGTGAGGCAATGCCTCGCCCTGCTTCGGCTCACACACGGTATGCTGCACCCACTGTCCTGTGCCCACTGTCTGGCACTCACTAGTGAGATGAACCTAGTACCTCAGATGGAAATGCAGAAATCACCCATCTTCTGCGTCACTCACGCTGGGAGCTGTAGACCAGAGCTGTTCCTATTCGGCCATCTTGGCTCTGCTCCCGTCAGAACAAATTTATAGGCAAAAAATTTGACAAACAGGACTTGGAAATGAGGTACAGAAACAGTGACATTGGTTACAGCTTGGTGTTTGCCTTCTTTGAATGCAGTTTGAACATTCAGCAGTCTATGAGTGGTATAGCCACTGGGATTGGCCAACACTCAGCCATTGTTACAGGTGCCTATTATTAAGTTAGGTTTTCAATTGTGTCTGACTATTAAGATAGGTTACAGTTCATCCACAAGGACTCAAATATAGAAGTATGGAGTCTTTCTCAGGCCATATTTATCTTGCTTTAATGCTATCTTCTATTTTTTAACCATTGGTTCCTCAATAACATCTAGAATGACACAAATCACCACAAACATAAAAACTGGGTGATGGATTAAATGAGAGGGAGGGAGGGAGGGAGGGAGGGAGGGATGGATGCATGGATGGATGGATGGGAAGAGAGAGAGAAATATTTGTCCTTGACTCTTTTTTTATTTTGGTGATTTACACCAAGAAAAGAAAGCTAACAAACTGTTTAATCAGAACTATATCAACTTTTAGGTTTAAAAAATTATTTTGTGAAAAATCTGTTAGAATGTTTCAGAGATATGATGATTGGTATGCAGATAAATTTCATTTTTAAATATTTGCTTTAGAAAAGTTAGAATTTTTCAAAATATAAAATTATGAAGTACATAAACACTCAATCATATTTTGTCCCTTTTGATAGATTATGTGAGTAAAAGAAATGCAAAAAGACAAAAGAATATAGATGGATTCAATGACATATAAAATCTTTATAATCTAAGCCAAATAAAATTATATAGCATTGGCAACTTTGTCATGATTAAGTTTATGAGTGTAACACTAAATAATGAACTGTTTTGTGTGTGACTTATAAAGTAGACTCATTGTTGAATGGGAGAAATATATTATCCAATGCTTTTTGAGCAAGATGAAATGTAAGTTACCTTTTTTATAGAAATATTTTAGAGGAAGCTCTTCAACATTGGAGGATAATAGCCGTTACTTATAAAATACAGCATTTCCCCTCTGATTCATAGGAAAGTAACAAGATCTTTATCAGAATGTTCTAATTTCCACATAATTCAAATACCATGTATATCAAAAAATAACAAATAAAGACAAAATTGATTAAGTTTTAGAATATGAATTGCATTGATCATAGTGAATACATTTGACAAAATCAAATAACCAATGGAGCGTATTCGTTTTGGTGAGTATTCTTAGTAAAGTCTTTAGGTCTCAGTTTCTTTTGAAAAATAAACTGGTTGTGAATATTACATGAGATAAAATAAACAGAAAGGCACATTGTAAAAGAGCAATAAGGCAATACATAAATATAAATTCTAAATGTTATAACATTGTACATTGCCATTGTGCATGTTAAATGTTCAAAACATAGCTGAGTTAATGATTGAGGCATTGCAGGAAGTCTGGGGTGAGGCATTTGGCAGGAACTGCCACACAGGACTATTTTCTTCACTATGACAATGATCTAGCTGAGAGTGAATGTTTTTAATCTAAACTGTTTTACTCAGCTTAACAACCAACTGGATTCACTATTACAGTCATGAGTCATTTAACCACAGGGACATATTCTGAGAAATGTGTTGTTAGGCTATTTTGTCATGTGAACATCGCAGAGTGTACCTACATAAACCTAGATTGTGTAGCCTACTATGCTCCTAGGGTATTGCTCATAGGCTGCAAATCTTTACAGCATGCGACTGAACTGAATTTTGTAGGTAGTTGTAACAAAATGATATTTGTGTGTATCTACACATAACTCAATATAGAAAAAGTACAGTAAATATAGGTTATAAAATATTAAAAATGATATACCTGAATAGAGCACTTACCATGAATGGAGGTTACAGAACTAGTATTGGCTTGGGTGAGTTTGTGAGTGAGTAATGAATGAAGGCTTAGGACAATACTGTACACTACAGTAGTGTCAGTAGTGTTTAAACTGTGCACACTTAGGCTACACTAAATTTATTCTTTTTAGTTTTCTTCAATAATAAATTAAACTTAGCTTACTGTAATTTTTTCATTATAGACTTTGTAATTTTTTAACTTTTTAACTCTCTCATAACTACACTTAGCTTAAAACACGAACACTTTTTTTCTTTATATACTTATTCTATAAGGTTTTCCTATCATTAGGAATTTTTTTTTTACTTTTTAGACTTTTTTGCTAAAAACTAAGACACAAACACACACATTAGCCTGAGCTCACAGCAGATCAGGATCATTAATATCACTGTCTTCCACTTCCAAATCTTGTCCAACTGGAAGGTCTTCACAGGTAGTAACATGCATGGAGCTGTCATCACCTATGATAACAATGCCTTCTTCTGGAATACCTCCTGAAGGAGCTGCCTGAGGCTGTTTTACAGTTAGCTTTTTTGGTTTTAATAAGTATAAGAAATACACTCTAAGATTACAATAAAAAATATAATATAATAAAACATAAACCAGTAACATAGTTGTTTATTATCATTACCAAGTATTATGTACTATGAATAACTGTACGTGCTACACTTATATATTCCTGGCAGCACAGTAAGTTTGTTTACACCAGCATCACTATAAACATGTGAGTAGTGCCTTGCCCTACTACATTTGGATGGCTACAGTGTCACTAGGTGATAGAAGTTATTCAGCTCTGTTACAACCTTATTCAACCACTTTAGTGTATGCAGTTCATTGTTAACCAAAATGGTGTAATGCAATACATGACTGTATTTAATACTGTTTCCACTATTCCAGCACAACAGATCATTCATCATCACAATATTATTATAATCAATACTATTCAAAGGAGAAAACACAAGCCCTGGAAACAATTTCAAGATAGGAGTTTAAATCAGTAATGCAAAAAAGACACATCATCAAAAAAAAGTAAATAAAATGTGAAATTGATGACAATTACAATATGATTATTCACAGGATGAAGAATTCTGGCATTTCCATTCATATTTCTACCACCTATATGTCTAAGGCAGACATTACAGAGCAACTACGTCAACAACCGTACAGCCGTTTTCTATAATGCAGAAACAGGAAACTAAAACAAAATGACATTTCTCAGACTGCTTGCAGCTGAATTTTAAAATATGATTTAGATCCAGATGGGATTAAGACTTGGGCAACAGAATGAGAAAGAGGCCACCCTTCTGCTGCTTCAGATAATTCTGCTGGCAAGCCCAGTGGTGGTGGTAGTTGGATTTCCAAAGCAGCAGTAGTAGAACTTGTAGACACAAACATGGCAGGATTTGAATAGGTTTGGACGTGTAATTTATTATACCTTATGTTTGCAAAAATCTTAAACATTAAAAAAGAATGAAATGAAAATTTTAGAACTAAAAAAAAATACAACAATCAAAATAGCAACTCACTGGATGGACTCAATAGAGGATGGCCATCACAGAGGAAAGAATCAGTAAACTTGAAATTATCTGAACAACAAAGTTTTATTCTAGAAAAATACAATAAACAGAATCTTAGAGACCTGTGGCAAAATATTAAAATACCTACTATTCATATCATCAGAATCCCAAAAGGAAAGAAAGTTTGATGCAGAAAAATATTTAAAGTGATAATGCATTTTAAAAACTTCCAAAATTCAGTTGGGTGTGGTAGTGAATGACTATAGTCCCAGCTATTCAGGAGGCTGAGGCAGGAAGATTGTCTGAACCCAGGGGTAAAAATTCAGCTTGGGCAAAATAATAAGACCCCATCTCTAAAAAAACAAAAGAACAACAGGGAGGCTTCCAAGATGGCCAAATAGGACCAGCTCTGGTCTGCAGCTCCCAGAGAGATCGACACAGATGGGTGATTTCTGCATTTCCAACTGAGGTACCTGGTTCATCTCACTGTGGCTACTTGGACAGTGGGTGCAGCCCATGGAGGGCAAACTGAAGCAGGGCAGGGTGTCTCCTCATACAGGAAGCACAAGGAGTTGGGGGATTTCCCTTTCCTAGCCAAGGGAAGACATGACAGACTGTACCTGGAGGAACGACACACTCCTGCCCAAATACTGCACTTTTCTCACAGTCTCAGCAACCGACAGACCAGGAGATCCCCTCCTGTGCCTGGATCAGCAGGTCCCATGCTCACGAAGCCTTTCTCACTGCTAGCACAGCAGTCTGAGATCGACCTGCAATGCTGCAGATTGGCAAGGGAAGGGGTGTCTGCCATTGCTGAGGCTTCAGTTGGTGGTTTTATGCTCACAAAGGGGCCAGGAATCTCAAACTGGGCAGAGTCCACTGCAGCTCAGCAAGGCCTACTGCCTATCTGGATTCGACCTCTGTGGGCAGAGCATACCTAAACAAAAGAAAGACAGCCTCTGCAGGCTTAAACTTCCCTCTCTGACAGCTCTGAAGAGAGCAATGGTTCTCTCAGCATGGTGTTCGAGCTCTGAGAACAGACAGACTGCCTCCTCAAGTGGGTCCCTAACCCCGGTGTAGCCTGACTGGGAGACAACTCCCAGTAGGGGCCAACAGACACCTCATACAGGTGGGTACCCCTCTGGGATGAAGCTTCCAGGGGAAGGATCAGGCAGCAATATTTGCTGTACTGCAGCCTCCACTGGTGATACCCAGGAAAACAGGGTATGGAGTGGACCTCCAGCAAACTCCAACAGACCTTCAACTGAAGGGCCTGAATATTAGAAGGAAAACTAACAAACAGAAAGGAATAACATCAACATCAACAAAAAGGACATTCACACCAAAACCCCATCTGTAGGTCAACAACATCAAAGACCAAAGGTAGATAAAACCGCAAAGATGGGTAGAAAACAGAGCAGAAAAGCTGAAAATTCCAAAAACCAGAGCGCCTCTTCTCCTCCAAAGGATCACAGCTGCTCGCCAACAAGGGAACAAAACTGGACAGAGGAATGACTTTGATGAGTTGACAGAAGTAGGCTTCAGAAGGTCGGTAATAACAAACTTCTCTGAGCTAAAGGAGCATGTTCTAACCAATCGCAAGGAAGCTAAAATCCTTGATAAAAGGTTAGACGAATGGTTAACAAGAATAAACAGTGTAGAAAACACCTTAAATGTCCTGATGGAGCTGAAAACCAAAGCACAAGAACTTCATGATGCATGCACAAGCTTCAGTAGCCAATTCAATCAAGTGGAAGAAAGGTTATCAGTGATTGAAGATCAAATTAATGAAATAAACCAAGAAGACAAGATTAGAGAAAAAAGAGTGAAAAAAATGAACAAAGCCTCCAAGAAATATGGGACTATGTGAAAAGACCAAATACATGTTTCATTAGTGTACCTGAAAGTGACAGGGAGTTAGAAAACACTCTTCAGGATATTGTCCAGGAGAACTTCCCCAACCTAGCAAGGCAAACTAACATTCAAATTCAGGAAATACAGAGAACACCACAAAGATACCCCTCAAGAAGAGCAACCCCACGACACATAATTTTCAGATTCACCCAGGTTGAAATGAAGGAAAAAATGTTAAGGGCAGCCAGAGAGAAAGGTCAGGTTACCCACAAAGGGAAGCCCATCAGACTAACAGCAGATCTCTCGGCGGAAACCCTACAATCCAGAAGAGATTGGGGGCCAATATTCAACATTCTTAAAGAAAAGAATGTTCAATCCAGAATCTGATATCCAGCCAAACTAAGCTTCATAAGTGAAGGGGAAATAACATCCTTTGCAGACAAGCAAATGTATAGAGATTTTGTCACCACCAGGCCTGCCTTACAAGAGCTCCTGAAAGAAGCACTAAACACGGAAAGGAACAACTGGTACCAGCCACTGCAAAAACATGACAAATGGTAAAGACTATCGATGCTATGAAGAAACTGCACCAATCAATGGGCAAAATAACCAGCTAACATCATAATGTTGGGATCAAATTCACACATAACAATATTAACCTTAAATGTAAATGGGCTAAATGCCCCAATTAAAAGACACAGACTGGCAAATTAGATAAAGAGTCAAGATCCATCAGTGTGCTCTATTCAGCAGACACATCTCACGTGCAGAGACACACATAGGCTTAAAATAAAGGGATGGAGGAAGATCTACCAAGCAAATGGAAAGCAACAAAAAAGCAGTGGTTGCAATCCTAGTCTCTGATAAAACAGACTTTAAACCAACAAAGATCAAAAGAGACAAAGAAGGCCATTATATAATGGTAAAGGGATCAATTCAACAAGAAGAGCTAACTATCCTAAATATATATGCACCCAATACAGGAGCACCCAGATTCATAAAGCAAGTCCTTAGAGACCTACAAGGAGACTTAGACTCCCACACAATAATAGTGGGAGACTTTAACTCCCCACTGTCAATATTGCACAGATCAATGAGACGGAAGGTTAACAAAGATATTCAGTACATGAACTCAGCTCTGCACCAAGAAGACCTAACAGACATCTAAAGAACTCTCCACCCCAAATCAACAGACTATACATTCTTCTCAGCAACACATCGCACTTATTCTAAAATTGACCACATAATTGGTAGTAAAACACTCCTCAGCAAATGTAACAGAAATCACAACAAACTGTCTCTCAAACCACAGTGCAATCAAATTAGAACTCAGGATTAAGAAACTCACTTAAAACCACACAACTACATGGAAACTGAACAAACTGCTCCTGAATGACTACTGGGTACATAACGAAATGAAGGCAGAAATAAAGGTGTTCTTTGAAACCAATGAGAACGAAGACACAACATACCAGAATCTCTGGGACACATTTAAAGCAGTGTGTAGAGGGAAATTTATAGCACTAAATGCCCACAAGAGAAAGGAAGAAAGATCTAAAATCGACACCCTAACATCACAATTAAAAGAACTAGAGAAACAAGAGCAAACACATTCAAAAGCTAGCAGAAGGCAAGAAATAACTAAGATCAGAGCAGAACTGAAGGAGATAGACACACAAAAAACCCTTCAAAAAATCAATGAATCCAAGAGCTGGTTTTTTGAAAAGATCAACAAAATAGACAGACCACTAGCAAGACTAATAAAGAAAAAACTAGAGAAGAAACAAATAGATGCAATAAAAACTAATTAAGGGGATATCACCACCAATCCCACAAAATTACAAGCTACCATCAGAGAATAGTACAAACACCTCTACACAAATAAACTAGAAAATCTAGAAGAAAAAGATAAATTCCTGGACACATTGGATTAGTCCCAAGACTAATCCAGGAAAAAGTCAAATCTCTGAATAGACCAACAACAAGTTCTGAAATTTAGGCACTAATTAATAGACTACCAACCAAAAAAAGTCCAGGACCAGACAGATTGACAGTGAATTCTACCAGAAGTACAAAGAGGAGCTGGTACAATTCCTTCTGAAACTATTCCAATTGATAGAAAAAGAGGGACTCCTCCCTAACTCATTCTATGAGGCCAGCATCATCCTGATACCAAAGCCTGGCAGAGACACAACAAAAGAAGAATTTTAGGCCAATATCCCTGATGAATATTCATGCAAAAATCTTCAATAAAATACTGGCAAACTGAATCCAGCAGCACATCAAAAAGCTTATCCACCATGATCAAATTGGTTTCATCCCTGGGATGCAAGGCTGGTTCAACATACGCAAATCAATAAACATTTCATAAACAGAATCAATGACAAAAACCACATGATTATCTCAATAGATGCAGAAAAGGCCTTTGACAAAATTCAACAGCCCTTCATGGTGAAAACTCTCAATAAACTAAACTAGATATTGATGGAACATATCTCAAAATAATAAGAGCTATTTGTGACAAACCCACAGCCAATATCATACTGAATGGGCAAAAACTAGAATCATTCCCTTTGAAAACCAGAACAAGACAAGGATGCCCTCTCTCACCACTCTGATTCAACATAGTATTGGAAGTTCTGGTCAGGGCTATCAGGAAAGAGAAAGAAATAAATGGTATTCAATTAGGAAAAGAGGAAATCAAGTTGTCTCTGTTTGCAAATGACATGATTGTATATCTAGAAAACCCCATCATCTCAGCCCAAAATCTCCTTAAGCTGATAAGCAACTTCAGCAAAGTCTCAGGATACAAAATCAACATGCAAAAATCACAAGCATTCCTATACACCAATAACAGACAAACAGAGAGCCAAATCATGAGTGAACTCCCATTCACAATTACTACAAAGAGAATAAAACACCTAGGAATCCAACTTACAAGAGATGTGAAGGACCTCTTCAAGGAGAACTGCAAACCACTGCTCAACAAAATAAAAGAGGACACAAACAAATGGAAGAATATGCCATGCTCATGGATAGGAAGAATCAATATTATGAAAATGGCCATTTTGCCCAAGGTAATTTACAGATTCAATGCTATCCCTATCAAGCTACCACGGACTTTCTTCACAGAATTGGAAAAAAACTACTTTAAAGTTCATATGGAATCAAAAAAGAGCTCGCCTAGCCAAGACAATCCTAAATAAAAAGAACAAAGCTGGAGGCATCACACTACCTATCTTCAAACTATACTACAAGGCTACAGTAACCAAAACAGCAAGGTACTAGTACCAAAACAAATATGTAGACCAATGGAACAGAACAGAGGCCTCAGAAATAACACCGCACATCTACAACCATCTGATCTTTGACAAACCTGACAAAAACGAGAAATGGGGAAAGGATTCCCTATCAAATAAATGGTGCTGGGAAAACTGGCTAGCCATATGTAGGAAAGCTGAAACTGGATTCCTTCCTTACACCTTATACAAAAATTAACTCAAGATGGATTAAAGACTTCAATGTAAGACCTAACACCATAAAAACCCTAGAAGAAAACCTAGGCAATACCATTCAGCATATAGGCATGGGCAAAGACTTCATGACTAAAACACCAAAAGCAATGGCAACAAAAGCCAAAATACAAACATGGGATCTAATTAAACTAAAGAGCTTCTGCACAGCAAAAGAAACTATCATCAGAGTGAACAGGCTACCTACAGAATGGGAGAACATTTTTGCAATCTACCTGTCTGGCAAAGGGCTAATATCCAGAATCTACAAAGAACTTAAACAAATTTACAAGAAAAAAACAAACAAACCCATTAAAAAGTGGGTGAAGGATATGAACAGACACTTCTCAAAAGAAGACATTTATGCAGCGCACAGACATATGAAAAAATGCTCATCATCACTGGTCATCAGAGAAATGCAAATCAAAACCACAATGAGATACCATCTCACGCCAGTTAGAATGACGATCATTAAAATGTCAGGAAACAACAGATGCTGGAGAGGATGTGGAGAAATAGGAATGCTCTTACACCGTTGGTGGGAGTGTAAATTAGTTCAACCATTGTGGAAGACAGTGTGGCGATTCCTCAAGGATCTAGAACAATAAACACAATTTGACCCAGCCATCCCATTACTGGGTATTACCCAAAGGATTATAAATCATGCTACTATAAAGACACATGCACATATATGTTTATTGTGGCACTATTCACAATAGCAAAGACATGGAACCAACCCAAATGTCTATGAATGATAGACTGGATTAAGAAAATGTGGCACATATATGCCATGGAATACTATACAGCCATAAAAAAGATGAGTTCATGTCCTTTGCAGGGACACGGATGAAGCTGGAAACCATCATTCTCAGCAAACTATCACAAAGACAGAAAACCAAACATCGCATGTTCTCACTTACAGGTGGTAGTTGAACAATGAGAACACATCGACACAGGTTAGGGAACATCACACACTGGGGCCTGTCAGTGGGTGGGGGTTTGGGGGAGGGATAGCATTAGGAAAAATACCTAATGTAAATGATGAGTTGATGGGTGCATCAAACCAACATGGCACATGTATACATGTGTAACAAACCTGCACATTGTGCACATGTACGATAGAACTTAAAGTATAATAAAAAAAAAACAGGGAAAACATCAACAACAACAAAACAAACAAACCTTCATGAACTTAATTAAACTAAAAAGCTTCTGCACAGCAAAAGAAATAATCAGCAGAATAAACAGACAACACACAGAGTGGGCTAAAATCTTTGCAAACTGTGCATAAAACAAAGGACTTGTAGAACCTACAAGAATCTCAAACAAATCATCAAGAATAAAACAAACAATTCCATCAAAAAGTGGCCTAAAGACATAAATAGACAATTCTCAAAAGAAGATATATAAATGGCCAACAAGTATATGGAAAAATGCTCGACATCACTAATCAGGAAAAAGCAAATCAAAACCACAATACAATGCCACCTTACTCCTCAAAGAACGGCGATAATTTAAAAATAAAAAAAAAAATAGATTTTGGTGTGGATTGGGTGAAAAGGGATCACTTTTACACTGTTGATGGGAATGTAAACTAATACAACTGCTATGAAAAACAGTGTGGAGACACATGTTTATAGCAGCACGATTCACAATTGCAAAAATATGGAACCAGCCCAAATGCCCATCAATCAATGAGCGGGTAAAGAAAATGTGATCTATCTCTCTTATCTATCTATCCATCACATTAATTACTACTGAGTCTTAAAAAGGAATGAAATAATGGCATTCACAGCAACCTGGATGGAATTGAAGACCATTATTCAAAGTGAAGTAACTCAGGAATGGAAAACCAAACATCGTATGTTCTCAGTTATAAGTGGGAGCTAAGCTATAAGGACACAAAGGCATAAGAATGATAAAATGCACTTTGGGGACTTGAGGGGAGGGAATGCAGAAGGGAGTGAGGGACAAAAGACTACATATCGGGTACATTGTACACTGCTCAGGTGATGGGTGCACCAAACTCTCAGAAATCACCGCTAAAGAACTTATCCATGTAACCAAACACTACCTGTTCCCCAAGAACCTATTGAAATATAAAAAAGAAAAAGAATAACAGAATTGGAAGACTCATACTACCTGATTTTAACAAGAGCTACAGTAATTAAAAAGGTGTGGTAGTATTAATTAAAGGATAGACACATACGTCAATGGGACAGAACAGAGAGTCCAGAAAAAGACCCACATAAATATGATCAATTGGGCTTTGACAAAAGTAAAAAGGTAACTCAATAGAAAAAGGATAATCTTTTTCACAAAATAGGTTGGAAAATTTAGACATACATACGTAAGGGAAAAAAAGATCCTCAACTAAGATGCCTTAGGTATGACATAAAAAGCGTGATTCATAAGGAAAATGTAATACATTTTATTTCACCAAAATTAAAAACTTTTTGTGTGTAAGGCCTTATAAGACAATAAAAATGCCAGTTACAGACTGGGGAAAAATTATTGCATATCACACATGCAGTAAAAGACTAGCGTCCATAACCTCTCATCTTAAGATCTTAGCAAAAGAAAAGCAAACTAAACCCAAAGCTAAAGAAAGAAAGGAAACAGTAAAAATTAAAGTGGAGTTTTTAAAAATCAGGAGTAGAGAAATAAGGGAAAGCCAATAAAACCAAAAGTTCTTTCTTTGAAAATATCAACAAAATTGACAAACCTTTATTTACAATTACCAAGAAAAAAATAGAAATAATTCAAATTATTAAAATCAAGAATGAAAGGTGGAACATCACCACCAATCTTACAGAAGTAAAAAGAATGTATAAGATAATGCCATAAATAAATATATGCCAACAAATTAGATAACTAATATGCAATGGAAATATTACTACAAAAACACAAATTACCAAAACTGACTCAATAAGAAACAAAAAATCTGAGCAGACCTATAACAATTAAAGGGATTGAATCAGTAATCAAAAAACTTACAAAAAAGAAAAGCCCAGGGCCATATGGCTTCTTAGTGAATTCTACTAAACATTTAAAGAGGAATTAACACCAATCCTTCTCAAACTCTTTTTAAAAATAGCATAGATATAAACACTTCTTAATTTATTTTATAGGGTTAGTATTATCCTGATATCAAAATCAGACTGACATTTAAAAAACTACAGATCAATATTCTTTATCAATACAGATGCAAAAATCCTTAACAAAATACTAGCAAATCAAATCCAGTAGCATATTTAAGAAATTATAAACCATACACCATGACCAAGAAGAAATTTTATCCCAGAAGCGTAAGGCTTAGTTTAACATTCTAAAATTAGTCAATGTAATACACTATATTAATAAATGAAGAGAAAAATATCTCAATAGATGAAGAAAAGGCATTTAAAAAAATCCAGTTGTCATGACAAACCTCAAATAAAGGAAAACTTCTTCAACTTGAAAAAGAAAATTTGTGAAAAATCCACAGCTAATATCATACTTAATGTAGGAAAACTAAATAATTTTCTGCCAAGAATAAGAAAAAGATAAAGATGTCCACTCTCACTACTCCTAATGAAAATTGTGCTAAAATATCTATCCAGAGAAAATAGGCAAAAAAAGTGCATATAAAAACCTGCACATAAATTTTCATAGCAGCATTATTCATAATAGCTCAAAATTGGAAGCAACAAGATATCTATCAACTTATAAATGGATAAATAAAAAAATACACAATAAATATATATATCCATACAATCAATATATATATATACATACAATGAAAATATATATATATACATATAATAAATATATCCATACCACGAAATATTGTTTGACAATAGATATAAATGAAGTACTGATATGTGCTACAATATGGGTGAAACTTGAAAATATTCTGTTAAGTGATAAAAGCCAGGCACAATAAAATACATATCGTATAATCCCATTTGTGTAAAATGTTTTTCGTTTCTCTTGTTTTGCTTTTCTATTTTCCATAGAATAGCTTACTATTGGAGGCGGGGGGTGGGGTGGGAATTAGTATTATGTCCTGAATTTTTATGTGTATTTTTCTATGATGTACAATGAGTTACATCCTCAAGTGAAAAGTTATGCCCCTTTTCTCTCATCTTTTTTCATTATAGCTAACAGGTTTTGTTTTTCTAATTTCTCAATAATTTTAATATTTGAGATGCCGTAATTCTTACAAGAGGGAAGGATTTAATCTCAGGAGGTCAGGCTGTTAGAGAAGAACATACAATTTGTTACACAGAACGTAACTATTAATGGGAAAAAGGGTTCTATTAGTAAAATACAAGGAAGATAACACTTAACAGCTTGTAATTTTCTCCAAACGATCTATGTTTCTATTTTAAATTGTATCATGGATATTCAGTGTGTCTTCTAGCTGATTCTATTTGTTAACTGAATTTGCACTAGAAATCTGTTCATATTACATTATGTGATATGATAAATAATTTTCTATGGCCATGCCAAGTTCATGAACTCTACATTATTCCCTGATATAGCACATTATCTACTAGCTCATATGAAATATGTGGGCATTATTTCTTTTCTAAGAAATATGCCAAAATCCTATCGCCTGACTCACCAGTTGTTATTTTAGTGGTGCCCTAAATATTTTTCTTTTCTTAGTGTCACACAGAATCTGATAATATAAAAATTACATGCTAACCATGGTTAAGTGAATAAAACATATGTAATTTAGAGGTATTTATATAGAGATGATTCACCAAACTTAATATTGACCTTAAAAATATTAATGGATGCCATTAGAAAAAATAGATAGGTACAATTAAATCAAAGTATACTATTGGAAATTTTTCTAAACTAACTTTAAACACTAAATTAGTGTAATTACTACTAACTCTCTTCAATTATTTCACAAATATTTATTGAGTGGGTACGATATGGAAGGTAGTAGGTCAAGAACTGTGTAAGATATGAAGATGAATAAGATAAGATCCTGCCCTCTAGAGTTTATAATATAGAACCAGAGATAGGACGTGAACAAAAACTATCACTGTACTTGAAAGTACAATGTGCCAAACAGCAAAACGTAAGTACAGATAAGCTGCTATAGATATTTCTCTCTCAGGGAATCATTCTACTGCCTTAAGGTAACTGGTAGAAAGGCTGTCTTATTCTTACCTGCATTTATTACTAATGTTATACTCCTTTATTCAAATCATAATCTGAGAAATTAATTTAAGAAAGTAATCAACAGAAGCTGGGCATTATATCTATACCAGGAAAAAGTAGAAAAAAACAACTGTACACTAAATAAATGGGAAATAATTAAATTATTACACAATGATTTGATGAAGTAGGATGAAATCATTACATAATGTTCAACTAAGTATAGACATATGCAGCATAATTTTAAAATGTAAACAGGAAATTAGTTTTATTAGGATAGTGAGACTATGGGTATTATTTCGGAGGCAATCTTTAATGTTGTGATATTTTTATGATGGAAAAAATAAAAGAACATACATTGGCATTTATTTCTGAGGTATCACATCAAAGTATTCTGTTTTCCACATTATGCAGAAAAATTAGAAGATTAATTACTGAGGAAGCATTGCTTCTATACTCAACTGCACATCTGTACTGATAGTGTGGTTGACCCAGTAGCACCTAGATTATGATTAACACAGACGCATATAGCAACCAGGCATTATAAGGTTATGACATGATATTCCACAGAGTTCTCCAAACAGCTCCAAGAGCATTCACACTTTACTGGCAAAACATGTCCTTAAGATGGATAGTCATGAAGCTAACCAACCCCAGATTATTGCTGGTTTTTTTTACAAAAATTAAAACATCTGCTTTCATTTTATCTATGTTCCTCCCTCTATTTTCATTGAAAAAATAATAATAATAATAATATGTTTATATCTTGCCTAAACAGTTTAGTAGATGGGTAAGTGTTGATCATTATACTAATAACTAGAAACATGTTAATACAGAAAATTATTAAAATTTCATATTATATCCCTTTTCACTAATTGTACTCCCAAACAGGCTTATGTAATAAAAGTTGCCTTCAAGCCAAGTCCTAATGTCTACAGTCACATGGAATGGTTATCCACATTTCTTCCTCTTAAAGTTTTATTTTCTGATTTGGAAAGTATTACTTATTGAGCCAACTTTTCATTAAATACTAAATTTTTTCTTAGCCAGCTCCCAGAGGGGAGGTAGTTTTATTGCAATATATGAACACATGGAATTTGCAGATATTTGTGGGCAAGCCCCTGCAACTATCTCATAGTTCACTGTACCAAATTTTTTATATCACGAGCCAAGTTTATTCTTCCTCATCCAGGATAGAGTTCCCCTCTAGAGGCTGACACACACAAAAAAGGAGGAGATATTGTGTATCATACCTAAACCTAAAAACCCAAACCATGTTAAAATAGATTTTCTTTTTCACAACAAGAAGTAGACAGCAGTTTACTATGAGTAGATTTTTTAAAACTAGTGCAGTGCCCCCAATTTTCTAAATTCAATCATAGAAGTATCAGGGAAAATTGACGTTTCATCTATGTACCTCACATTCGTATTTAATTATTTACTAATTCATTCATTCATTCAATCACTATTTGTTGAGTGCTGACTATGGGTTAAAACACTCTGCTAGGCACTAGGAACATATTGCTAAACCGAAAGAAGATCGCTTCTGTCTTCATAGAGGTGAGTACGGACATTGAAGAACCAATTACAGAATTGCTTATTTAAATACACGCTATGAAGAAGAACTACAGATTTTTGATAGCATGTAACTCAGGTGGTTTTGAAAGATTCCTCTGGGGAAAAAATAGCACATATTCTGTAATATGAAGGACAGACAAACCTAGGCAAGGTCAAGCTGCGAATAAGGAGACAGGAAAAAGGCAACAAAGCACATTTCGGATGAGAAAAAAGCATGTGCATAGGCTCTGAGGCAGAAAGAAAAAAAAGGAAAGAAAGAAAGAAAGGAAAGGAAGGAAGGAAGGAAAGAAGGAAAGAAAGAAAGAAGGAAGGAAGGAAAGGAAGGAACAAACTAGAGACAAGGAGGGCAGGGGTTGAAGATGGCTGACTAGAAGCATTTTAAGCCTGCTGCTAAACTTAGAAGAACTAGAGTAGTGTAGTGCATAGATAGTTACACTTTGAGTTTATTTTCCAAGAGAGAACACTGAATTCAACAGAGAAGTGACAGGAGGCACCAAAAGTGGGAGTCGGGGGGGCGGATGGGAGAAGAAGCAACCTCCCTGGCTGGGACTGGCTGCAAGCCTGGAGTGACTTCTCAACACAGGGGAGGGATGAGTAAAAGACTTCCAGCAGCCCACATCCCCACCATGCAATCACACAATTCTGGCCTACGGAGATACCCTCATTTCTCTCAACCCCTGAAACAACGTAGGAAGCTGCTGGGAGACTGTGGGATGGAACTCCTCCAGGGAGGGAGCTCATACTGTGTCTCACACCCTTTCTAAGACCTATGCAGCTACAGCAAGTTGTCATTTTCAAAACTAGCTCTGGCACTGCACACTGTTCTGGGACCCAGGGGCACTGGGAATGAGGCATTACTGAAACCCAAGCTGTCATTGCTGGGACAGCAGAGCAAGCCTGGAGCACTCCCACTGCCAGGGCTAGAAAGCAAGCAAGGAGTAGGCAGCAGTTTCCAGTCATGGGAAGCAAGTGCTTAGCTGCTGGGATCTAAGATGGGGATGTGAGCATGGTGTGAATTGCCACTGGGACTTGGTCATAAACTGGGCATAGGCTCCTGTAGCCAGAGCAAGAGACAAGCCCTGAAGGGACTGGGGTGTGAATGAGATCCATGTCGCCCACATATCAGCTGAGACCACTGAGGGAGGCCCCAGTCTCTGCCATGGCAGTGCCTCAGCTTTTCTGCTATTGCCCTTTATTCTAAGCACTGCTCCTGGGACCTGTGGATCACCCCACCCTGGCCCTCCACATCTGGTGCCCACTTTCACCATGGCAGGGGGTTGGGGGCACACCTAAGCACAAGCTCATGCAGCCCAGCTTTGGCCTCCTCAGGACAGTGCACATAGCCTGGGGTTCTGGGGATCACTAATCTACCACCTTGAGTACCTGAGCAGTCCTCCTGGGGGCCTAAGGTCAGACCTAACCTCCCAGCTGCTACCACCTCAGCTGGCACCTACCTGCAAGTTCCACCTGTGGGCCTGGAGACTCGCTCACCCAACCCCTCACAGCCATAGCCAACAGCAACACATACCACTTGAGACCCAGAGAATTTTCCTACCATTGCCACTATTATCACCCAATCCACACCAGCTGCCAGGGACGTGAGTACTTACCAGCCTGCCCAGTCCACTGCTGTCATTATCAGCATTCGAGCATGCCACCTAGAGACCCAAGAATAGACCCACCAGTAACTGCCAACACAGGAGCCACTGGGGCACAAAGGTAGGCACACTCAGCCTATGGCTGCCACTACTGGGGCCTGAGGACCAGCCCACCTGGTATCCTAGTCTCCAGAACAACTTTACCATAGCCTCCGTAATAGCCACACCCTAACCCACCAAGTGAATCACAGACACCACTAATATCAATGAAATCATACAGGGAGACTACACTACTGAACATGTCCAGAATCAGAGCCAGAGTAACTTATCCAACCAACACCATAGATACGTCTTTGGAAAAAGATCCTCCCTCAATGAAAGTATATTCAAAATTGTAAGAACTGACTGTTAAAACAAATGTGTAAATGTCAATGTATGTAAGAACAAATGAAGCATGAAAAAGCAAGGAAATATAACACCTCCAAAGGAACACAATCATTCTCCAGGAATAGATCTTAATCAAAATGAAATTTTCAAAACCCCAGATAAAGAATTTAAAACATTGATTTTAAAGAAACTCAGTGAGATCCAAGGGAATTCTGAAAAACAATACAAAAAATCAGAAATATAATTCAGGTTATGAGTGAGAATTATACTGAAGAGATGGATGTTTTTAAAAGAATCAAATAGAAATTCTTGAACTGAAGAATTTATTGAAGAAAATCCAAAATACATTTGAAAGCTTCAACAATAGACTAGGTTACACAGAAGACAGAACCTCATAACTTGAAGACATCTTTTAAAATAATCCAAACTGAAAAAAAAAGAAAAAAGGAAAAACAAGAATGAGCAAAGCCATTGTGACATTTGAGACAACATAAAGTGACTGAATATACAAATTATTTTGTCCCTGGGAATGAAGAAACAAGGAAAGGATCAGAAAACATACTTAACAAAATAATGGATGAAAACATCCCAAGTCTAGCAAGAGGTTTAGACATTTATATTCAGGAGGCTCAATCCCCAGACAGATAAATACAAAAAGATCTTCCCAGGACACATTAAAATCAGAATGTCTAAAGTCAAAGTTAAAGAGAAAATCCTAAAAACACCAAGATAAAGCTATCTAATAACCTATAGAGAAAACCCCGGCAGACGGGGTTTTAAATCCCCTGGATTTAAACAGGGCTTTAGACCAAATGGACCTAACAGACATTTACAGAGCATTCTATCCAACAGCTGCAAAATATACATTCTTTTCATCAACACTTTCTCCAGGATAGACCATATGTTAGGCCACAAAACAAGGCATAATTACTTTTTAAAAGTCAAAATCATATGAAGTATCCTCTCACTACAATGTAATAAAACCAGAAATCAATACAAAGGGGAGCTTGAAACTATACAAATACAGGGAATTAAACAACATGTTCCTGAATGAACAGTGGGTCAACAAAAATATTTCAAGATGGAAATCAAAAAATTTCTTGAAACAAATAAAAATGGAAACACAGTATACCAAAACCTGTGGGACATAGCAAAAGCAGTGCTAAGTTTATAGCAATAAACTTTCAAAAAAACTAGAAAGATGAGAAACTAACAATCTAAGAGTGCATTTCAAGGGACTAGAAAAGCAAGAACAAACCAAACGCAAAATTAGCAGAAGAAAAGAAATAATAAAGACCAGAGCTGAGCTAAATTAAATAGAAATTAAAAATAAAAATACAAAGAATCAATGAAATTAACAGTTGGTTCTTTGAAAAGAAACACAATTAATAAACCAGTAGTTAGACTAATCAAGAAAAGAAGAGAGAAAACCCGAACAAACAAAATCAGAAATGAAAAAAAAGAGACATTACAACTGATACCACAGAAATACGAAAGATCATCAAAGACTACTATAAGCAACTACACACTGACAGACTGGAAAACCTAGAGGAAATAAACTCCTGGAAACATACAACCTACTAAGATGAATCAAGAAGAAAGAGAAAACCAGAGTATACCAATAATGAAAAGTGAAATTGAATCAGTAATAAAAAATGTCTCCCAGCAAAGAAAAGTCCAGGACCAATGGATTCATAACCAAATTTTACCAAATGTACAAAGAAGAACTAATGTCAATCCTCCTGAAACTATTCCAAAACTGCAAAGAGATAATTCTTCCTAACTCAATTTACTTGCCCAGTATTACCCTGATACTAAAACCAAACTAGGACATGCCAAAAGAAAAACATGCAGGTCAATATCCCTGAAGAACATAAACACAAAAATCCTCAACAAAATACTAGCAAACTGAATCCAACAGCACATAAATAAGATAATACACTATAATAAGGTAGAATTTTCAATAAACATAATACGTCACATTAACAGAATGAAGGACAAAACCATATGATCATCTCAATAGACTCAAAAAAAAATTTAATAAAAATCATTATAATAAAAGCCATATATGACAAGCCCACAGCTGACATCCTACTGAATGGGGAAAAGTTGAAAGCATTTTCTCTAAGACTGGGACAAGACAAGGATGCCCACTTTTACCACTCCTAATAAACATATTACTGAAAGTTCAGGCCAGACTAATCAGGCAAAAGAAAAAGAAAAGAAAAGGCACCAAATTGGAAAAAAGGAAGTCAAACTCACTCTCTTTGTTAATGAAAGGATCTTATATCTAGAAAAACCTAAAGAATCCACTAAAATACTCTTATATCTGATAAATAAATTCAGGAAAGTTGCAGACCACAAAATCAATATACAAAAATTAGCATTTCCATATATCAACATTGATTGAGCTGAGAAAAAAAATCAAGAAAACAATCCTTGGGCTGAGTGCAGTGGCTCACATCTGTAACCTCAACAATTTGGGAGAACGAGATGGGAGGATTACTTGAAGCCAGTTCAAGTCCAGCCTGGACAGCATATCAAGACCCTGTCTTTACAAAAAATATACACTAAAATTTAAAAAAATAAGCTGGGTAGAGTGATGTGCATCTGTAGTCCCAGCTACTCAAGAGACTGAGGCAGGAGGATCACTTGAATCTAGGAATTCAAGGCTGCAACGAGCTATAATCACCACTTTACTCCAGCCTGGGTGACAGACTGAGACTCTGTCAGTCTGTCAGAGAAAAATCAATAAATAAAAGCGATCTCATTTGCAATAGATACAAAACAAATACCTAGGAATAAATTTAACCAATGAGATAAAAGATCTCTACAAGGAAAACTACAAAATAGTGATGAAAATAATTGAAAATGACACAAACAAATGGAAAAACATCCCATGTTTTTGGATTGGAAGAGTTTATATTGTTAATATGACTATGTTGCCCAAAGCAATCTACATATTCATTACAATTCCTATGAAAATACCAATGTCATTCACAGACTTAGTAAAAACAATTCTAAAATGTATTAATATATGAAACAAAAAAGCCCAAATAAATAATGTAATCCTGAGCAAAAAGAACAAAGCTAGAGGTATCACATTAAAAGGCTATAGTAACCGAAGCAATATGTCATTAGTATAAAAATAGACACATAGATCAATGGAAGAGAATAAAGCACCCAAAAATAAAGCCACATATTTACAGCTAACCGATATTTGATAAAACTGACAAGAACTTACATTGGACAAAAGACACTCTCTTCAATAAATGGTGTTGGGAAAATTAAATAGCCACATGCAGAAGAATGAAACTGGATATTTATCTTTCACCATACACAAAAATCAACCAAGATAGATTAAAGACTTAAATGTAAGACCTGAAACTACAAAAGTACTAGAAGAAAATCTAAAGAAAACTCTCCTGGACATTGGTCTAGGCAAAGAATTTATGACTAATATCTCCAAAGCACAGGCAACAAAAACAAAACAATAGAACAATGGAAATTAATTAAACTGAAAAGCTTTTGTACAAAGACATAATCAGTAATGAAGAGAGGACCTGTTGAATGGGAGAAAATATTTACAAAGTATCCAAGAACGGACTAATATCAAGAATATACAAGAAATTCAAACAAGTCAACAGGAAAAAATAAATCCCATTAAAAGGATGCAATGGACATGAAGAGACATTTCTCAAAAGAAGACGTACAAATAACTAATAGGTATATAAAAAAAACTCAACTTTACTAATCACTGGAGAAATGCAAATAAAAACCACAATTAGATAATATTTTACCCCAGTTAGAAAGCCTATTATTAAAAATACAAAAATAACGAATATTGGCCAGGATACAGGGTTCCCTTTGGGTATTTGCCCAAAGGAAAATAAATCAACATATCAGAGATACCTGCACTCCTATGTCTATTGAAGCACTATTCACAATAGCAAAGATATAGAATTAACCTAAGTGTTAATTGACATAATATTGACAATGACATAATATTCAGTCATAAAAAAATGTCATTTGCAATAATATGGATGGAACTGGACGTCATTATCTTAAGTGAAATAAACCAGGCACAAAAAGACAAATATCTCATGTTCTCACTTGTATGGCTAGGATACACAGAGGGTAAGGACAGAATGTTGTGAAGTGAGACTAATGGACGAGTAGAGGCAGGTGAAGTCGTGCATAATAGGTCATAGTAGGATTTGGCTTTTGTTCTAAAAGCAGTGTAGCTCCACTAAAGTGACAGGTCATGTCTCATTATCAAATAACTATGGCATCATCAGTGACCTCTGCCTTCTCAGCACTTCCACGGTTTTTATTGTCTGCATCAGGAATCAGTTATGTAATCAATTTCTACCTTGTATTATTCACGAGTTTATATCATTTTGATGGCAGCAGCAGCCCATCTGGAGTGGCCACTGCCATGATGTCAGCTGCAGTGGGGAAGTTGCAGCCAGGGCTGCTCACTCCATGGAGCCAGTGGGAGATAGGAACAGGTGAAATCCCCACCCCATTCCAAGTTGGAGAGGTGGGAGCCCCATCTTCCTGGGCACAGCTGCAACTGCCCAGCCCTGGCTGCAAACCCAGCCATCTCTGCACTCCTGGGGACTCAGGAAGCCCCCCTCCCCAGGAAGGCTTGAAAGTGTCTGCTCTTGCTACCTGCCTTCTCCCCACTCCCAGTGCCCACTCCGATTTTGAAGCAAAGTTGTGGCTGAGCCCAGGCACTATGATAAGTTGGCCGGGTGTGTGTGCACTCAGGACAAACTGACATGTCAACCCCCTGCCACCTTGGCCCACTCCGGACTTTGGGTGCCAACAAGCACAAGAGGGAGGCCAAGGGTGTGCTAAGGGTGACTTAACATGGTCCTTCAGGCACCCCTCGGCATGAACAGCCTGGGTGCCATGGGCATCATGGATGGCAGGTAAATGGCAGCAGGAGGCAGACAGGTTCCTGGGCAGAAACAGTCAGGTCCTCAGTAATACCCCACTTTTAGGCCAGGGATGGCCTGAGGCCTGGGGGCTGGTTTGCCAGTTCCACAGACCCGAGTTAGAACTTAAGAGTGCTTTTTCCGAGCCTGCCCATGGCCACCCATGGACCAATCAGTACGCATTTCCTACCTTCTGAAGCCAATAAAAACCCCAGATTCAGGCAGACTTGGGCAGATGACAGGACAACCTGCCTGTGGAGAGGAGCTACCGACTGTGGGTCTCCTCTCTGCTGAGAGGTGGACACTCGTCAAGATGATCTGCCTGTGGACAGGAGCTACCTACTGCCGGTCTCCTCTGAGCTGTTCTGTCACTCAATAAAGCATCTTTTCACCTTGCTCTCCCTCCATTTGTCCATATGCTTCATTCTTCCTGGATGCAATACAAGAACTCAGGACCCACCAAATGGTAGGGCTAAAAGAGCTGTAACACCAACAGGGCTGAAACATGTCCCTTACTTGCCATGTTGGGGGTGACAAGAAGGAAAGGAGGGAGAAGGAGAGAAGACCTATGGCCCTTCAGAGAGCCCAGACCAATGGGCTCCCTGAAGGCTGTGACACCCTCTTCGGGATCGGTGGTTCCTGGCATCTCCAAGCTTAGGGGCAACACTGCATTCCCCGGTGCCAGCCCTGGAAGCTGCTTGCAGTACACTTGGTCAAGCCGCAGCCTCTCAGGGAGTTGGCGCCCATGCCAGTGCCTGGAGCTGCCCACCCTACCACAGCTGGTGTGCCTGGCTGTGCACCGTGTCTGGACCCCATGCTCACTCACTCACACACCCCACACATCCCTCACCACTTCGCGTCTGGCTTGCCTTTGGCAGGCCGGGGGACCCTGGCTGGTAGCACAAGCCAAGTGCAGCCTGCCAGGCCAAGTGGGTGGAACAAGCCCAGCAGGCGTGAGCAAAACATGGGCAAAGGTGTCACCACCCACCGAGGTTTCTGGCTGGAAAAGCAATGCCCCAAGACTGCTGTGAGGTTTTCATTTAAATTTCCAACATTGACATGGACTAAGAGTCAAGGGGAAAGGCAACCTCATTTATTGAGTACCTATTCAATTCAAAGCATTGTGTAGTAACTTTGAATATATCATCTTATTTAATCTTCACAAAAGCCCATGAGATCAATGTCTCCATATTGTTACCAGAAAGTGGTCCCAATTTAGACCCCAAGAGAAGGTTCTTGGATCTTGTGCAAGAAAGAATTCGGGGAGAATCCATAGAGTAAAGTGAAACCAAGTTTATTAAGAAAATAAAGGAATAAAAAATGGTTACTCCATAGGCAGAGCAGCCCCAACGGCTGCTGGTTGCCCATTTTATGGTTATTTCTTGGTTATATGCTAAACAAGGGGTGGATTATTCATGAACTTTCAGGGAAAGGGATGGGCAATTCTGAGAACTGAGGGTTCCTTCCCTTTTTAGACCATATAGGATAACTTACTTCCTGACGTTCCCATGGCATTTGTGAACTGTCATGGCGCTGGTGGGAGTGTCTTCTACCATGCTAATGCATTATAATTAGCATATAATGAGCAGTGAGGACAACTAGAGGTTACTCTTGTCACCATTTTGGTTTTGGTGGGTTTTGGCCAGCTTCTTTACTGTAACCTGTTTTATCAGCAACATCTTGTGCTGACCTCCTATCTTATCCTGTGACTTAGAATGATCTGTAACTTGTGCCTAACCTCCTGGTAATACAACCCAGTAGGTCTCAGCCTAATTTTACCCAGCCCCTATTCAAGATGGAGTTGTTCTGGTTTAAATGCTTCTGACAATATGACAAAAGAGGTCAACTCAAGAACAATCCCCAATCAACAACAGTCCAAGCTTACTGACCTCTAGTAAACTGAGAGTCTGGGTGCTTTTGCAATAAGATCAGAAATTGCAGAAGTGTTCAAACACTGCATATATCACTGGTACGTCTTCTCCCAATTCTTAAAAGACTAGGTCTACTTCTTATTTAGTATAGCCTGATCCAAAAGGCAGTTTGCCTTTGTTAATCAGTTTTTTTTTTTTTTCAAATCTGCAGGGTTTAAGAAAAGTAGAGAAATTTTAATACTTGGTTTTTTAGGAAAATTCTATTATAAGGCACATTTTTGTGATCATACCACTGCACTCCAGCCTGAGGAACAAAGTGAGACTCCTTCCTCCTCCTCCTCATCACCCAAAAAAAGAAGATTCTAGGAATCATTTTTCACAATAAAGTCATGAACAAATGTCCATTTGCAAGGAAAAATGGCTAGTGGCTGGTTTTCAAGTATTCTTTAGAAATATGATTTTAAACACTTCATAAGCTTAACAATAGAACAGCACTGGCCTGTCTGTTGTTAACCTTTACATAATAAAATTAATTAGGAATAATAACTCAACCCATGCAGAATTTGTCCATGATTTAAATGAAGAGAATGTTGTTAGCCCAGTTTATATCAGAAAATTAGCAATTTTACTTGGTAATGCAAATCTTCTGGTTATATTTGTTTGTGTGTTTGTTGGCTTGCTTGCTTTAAATTTATGATTCACTTAATGATGCCAAACTAAGTATGTGCTTTAGCTTAGGTTTACAACAAAATAATAGGCTAAATTCACAGAGCGCCATGGTGTCTCGAATTAGAAAATAATTTGCCTTTGTTTTTCTTGAAATAGAGGAAATAGTTTTGCTTTAAAGTACCAGTGCAGTGTTTTCTAAAAGAGGTCAAGCTGAAACTGATGTTTAACCTGGAGAGGCTTCCATGAATTTCTAATGGAGTTTTAGAAAGATTGTATTTCCTGATTTAATAATACATATGACTGCAGTGAAGGAGCATTTTAATATGACTCTGAATCTGAGTGCAACACACAGTCTTATGAGAGAGAAACAAGAGGGAGGGAAGGAAGGAAAAAAAGGAGAGAGGGAGAGAAAGGAAAGGAAAATAGGATATATTATTTAAATTTGTTGTTACAATACTATGTGAATGCGAAGTTAAGGATTTAAAGTAGCTAGCAGAAATATATATTCTGTAGGACATTATTTTTAGTCTGATGCCAACGATGCAATAATAATTATAGTCACTACCATTTATTGAGTTCTGACGAGGAGGTGGGCGCTGTGGTAGGCATCATTCGTTATGCCAGCTGGTCCTCACCATACCCCAAGAAGTGGATATGAATTATACACACATTTTAAAGACAAAGAGCCTGCAGCTTAAGAGAGCTATGGAGCTTGAGGAAGGTGCCAGAACTAGAAGTGCAAAGCAAAAGCCCTCTAAGGTCCGACTCCAGAGTTTAACACTCATTACATGTTCATCCATTTATTTTATTTGTTTTATGCTTTTCAGTTTTCATTTGTTATTCTTTTTGGGGAGAAGGTACACATTTAAAAGTGCTTACTGAAGAAAATAATCTTTTGTTTTAAACCCTAGGCCTCGCCAATTTTTTTTTTTTTTTTTTTTTTTGAGAAGGAGTCTTGCTCTGTCACCCAGGCTGTGGAATGCAGTGGCACAATCTCGGCTCATGGCAACCTCCACCTCCTGGGTTCAAGTGATTCTCGTGCCTCAGCCTCCTAAGTAGCTGGGATTACAGGCATGTGCCACTACGCCTGGCTAATTTTTGTATTTTTAGTAGAGATGGGGTTTCACCATGTTGGTCAGGCTGGTCTCAAACTCCTGACCTCCTGATCCACCTGACTCGGCCTCCCAAAGTGCTGGGATTACAGGCGTGAGCCACCTTGCCCGGCCCCGAGACAAACTTCTAAGGGACCATATAATTTATTCAAATATATTTGTGAATATAGCAAGCATTCACATACACACACACACACACACACACACACACACACACACACGCAGCATGTCTCTTCCTGTACATCCTTAAAAATCACATCAAACCCTGCAAAAGAAGAGTCATACATAATAATAAGAATCTGGATTTCATGTCTGTGTTATTTTACTTATCTATCTCACCTGTGTCTCTTAGATTACTATTACACTTCAGCAAGTAAAATAATAGATAATAGGAGAGAATGTAAATCTGCTATAACCTAAGATGTATTCTTGTTACTCTTATGAAGGTATACTATACTCTTTAGAGCAAACTGTACTTGGCAAATCATCTTTTTGAGTTCCTCAAAATGTTGCTAATAGAATATAATGTAAAGTTTGGCAAGTCCATTTTCATAAAAATTCCCAGTCTGCAATTTTATAAAACTATCACCTAATTTAAAATCAGCCTTCAACTATGTGAACCTGGAGATAATACATGCATTACCTGAAGTCCAAATCACTGTATTCTACAATTCTTTGTAGGACTTTCTTAGCATGTAATTTTAGAGTATCCAAACTATTTGTTTGCTCCACCTACATCATCATTTTACACACAGCGAAATGTGGTCATTTTTTTCTGCTTAAGTGGTACATATTACAGATCTTATGACAGAATGTGCTAAAGTGGACACACTTTTCATGTTCATACAAGTGGGGAAGATGCCACTCTTGTTGTAACTTTTTAATTTAAAAAAGAAAGACAATGCCAAAATTCTTCCAAAGAAGGACTGTAAAGAGAGAAGGGGAGAAGGGGACATATTCCCCCATGCCAGCAGTGGTAGTGAGGCAGCAGAGTTGGAGCGTAGCTTCAGACAGTGGTGATAGGAGGCAACAGGCAATGCCATTGCTTTACCCACATTTCTTTGGATTCTTTACCAACTCTTGCACTCACCCTCCCTGTGTACTATCCCCTACAACAGTCAGCACCTGTATCTCTTAATTTGCGAGGTGGCCTCAGACTGCTAGATCCCCTTTGAGAATTGATGTAAAGCTGGAATCTCCTGGATATTTACATCACTCCTGGGGAAGGCTTTAACTACAGATTAATCTGTAGCTACCCCTACTCCCTTCCCTCTATGGAGGAGGGATCTAAGGTGTGACCTTTGAATCTGCACTTCAAAACTGAACCAAAGTTTTCTTAGCAGGACTTTGATACTATGCCCTTGCTTGGCCAAATTTTCTTTCCACTCCCATTTCTTCACACCCCAATTTTTCCAGTGAACACTATGTTCTTTTCATATAAATTTTCATGTCAGTGTCTGCTTCTGAAGAAATCAACATCGTGTTGAGTCTCTGCCAAGTAAGGGCTGCACTGGCTACTCTGCCAAAAGTAGGAGCCTTAAATAATGGTCTTTTCAGTGGAAGAAGCCCCACTAGCCTAGGGAAACAGAAAGAAGTTCTCTGAATGGAAATAAGAAAAAGAAAATGCTACCATGAGAAAGTGAAACCCATGCCTCCAAAACATGCACATATGAAATCAGAATTTACATGCTTGTTGAGAACAAGAATCCTCAAGCTAAGAAATTAACACTAAAAAACTTGTCTTGAGTGGGTAAGATGCAGATGGAAATTCAAAACTACCCTACAAAATTTCTGCCATGAACAAGACAAGCAACTCCCATAGGAGCGAGGGTAGGGAGAGGATGCGGTGGATAATGACAGAAGCTCACAGTCCAAAAAATTACAGACCACACAAAGAAATGGTTTCACATCAATAAAGTCTCATTTCAACAACTGGATGATCTATGATCTGAAAAAAGAAAAAAAAAACTATATAATCAGTGTGTTTAAAATGATTGAAGAAAGTAATAGAGAATGCAAATCATAATAAAAGAAAATTCATCATAAAAGTAACAGACACTTAAAGAAGACTGTAGTATAACATCTATAAAGATTATGATGGCAGATTAAACACATGCCCGGAATTTACTCACTCCAGAAACCCTGCCAAAATTACAAGCCCAAAAATACCTTTTAATCCAGAAAGATGAAGAGAGCAGCAGGGGAGACAACAGTGACAGGTCTTTGAAATCTGAAAAGCAGATGACCAGTGTCAGTGACTTATGAGACCTGTGAAAGATGAATAAAAATTAGCTGAAAAACTAATAACAAAATTCATTCCACCACAGAATCTTCCAAAGATTCTGGAACTACCAACATCCAATTAACTCTAGACTTGTAATTTAGGGAAAAGTGACTCCATGACAAAGAGTGAGAAAAGCTGTTTCTGAAGCAGCTAGATTTCTACTAGATTCCTTCTCCTTTCCCTTTCCCAGTTTATTCTTCAGAACTATTAACTCTGCCCAAGAAATTTGAAGGACTTTTTCCTGGAAAGGGTAAAAACAAAAAGTTTTAGGGACTGCTAATTGCCAGTCAGAGTTGAAGGTCTGTATGGGAAATAATACCAAGAAAAGGAAAGTGAAGTGATAATATGAATACTGAATGCTGAATGGTTTGGCTCCCAGACAAAACACATCAGACCTTTACTATCCAGTAGACTCATAGAGCAGACTTCGGAGTATGTAATCCACCCATAAGAAAACGCACAGATACGGATAATCCCATTGAGATATTCAAATTTGACCAGTCTCACTTATGCACTCAGATCTTCCAATCAGTTTTTAAGGCCCCAGCCCTTAATCATGAATAACCAGTCAATAGAGGACAAAAGATCCACACAAAAACATTACCAAAGAAGAAAACTTTAAATTAATAAGTATTAGTAAGTAAACCCATTATTAATATCCCCAGAGAAAGAAGACTATATTTGGATTCATAAAAAGAATAGATTCTATAGAAACAACATGAACATTCAGATAACAGGGGAAAAAAAGTTTGTGGAAATCTGTTTTTTTTTAATTATTGTAAAAATGAAACTCTCAATAAAAGAGTTGGTAAATAAAATTAAGGAAATCTTTCTGAAAGTAGAGCAAAAAGAGATGGAAAAAAAAGAAAATTAGAAGACTATCCCAGAAAGTCTAAGATCAAGGATTAGGAAATACAGGAAGAGAGAAAACATAACAATTGAAAGAATTAAAGATGAAATATTGCAAGCAATGTTACCCCAAAATGAGAATTATAAATTTCCAGATTGAAAGGGGCTCCATGAGTGCTCAGCATAATGAAAGAAATTAGACTCTCATCTACATCAACACATCAACATCACAGCAACAAGTCAGAACGCAGGAAATAAAAAGAAGATGCCACAAACATCTAAAGAGAAAAAAATGAACAACTTATGATGTGAGTAAAGTAACCACATAATCTATTGTCCTAACCAGAACACTTTAAAATTAGATAATGTTTTTAAATTTTTTGACTGACAAATTGGTTTATGTCATTGGCAGACTTATGAAATAGTTCTATTCGAAAACTTGTTTTAAAAATAAAATTGCTTCTAAAAAATAGCACTTATCTGTTGCATTGAAGCAAAAAAAAACTTTATATAAATTTTCTGAACATTAAAAAATAACAAACAGAATAATTGTTTTGGCAATATTCATTGATAGTAATCATTTTTAACTGTTTCTATATACATTTTTAGCTATCTATTAATACTAAGATGTCATTTGTATTTTTCTCCAGAATGCTTCTTTTTATTGTGGTCATATGGTTTTCATCATTTATATGAAATTTTCATCAATCTTCTATATTTAATAGTTAATAAATTAGAAAATGTTTGCACTCTTGGTTGGCTCTTCTCTGTAGACCATATTTTTCATTGAAAGACTACTTTCCCTATAGATGGTGAAGAAGTTGATAACATCAGATCAATTTTAATTTTTTCTAATGGAATTATATGACTATTTCAGCTCAAATATTTTCATTCAAAGAATCTTAATTTGTAATTATTTTCTCAGTAAACATTTTATTGAACATTTACTATGTGCTGAGCACTATCTCTGATCTGTTGTAGTTGTTGTTCATTTAGAAAATTCCACTTTCTGTAATCCCAGTATTTTGGGAGGCCGAGGCGGGCAGATCACTTGAGGACAGGAGTTCGAGACCAGCCTGGCCAACAAGGTGAAACCCCGTCTCTACTCAAAATACAAAAATTAGCCCGGCATGGTGGTGCACACGTGTAGTCCCACCTACTCGGGAGGCTGAGGCAGGAGAATTGCTTGAATCTGGGAAGCAGAGGTTGCAGTGGGCTGAGATCATGCCACTGCACTACAGCCTGGGTGATAGAGTGAGACTACATCTCAAAAAAAAAAAAAAAAAGAAAAAGAAAATTCCACTTCTTATTTTAGATTCAGAGATACATGTGCAAGCTTGTTATATAGGTAAATTACATGTAATAGGGGTTTCATGTGCAGATTATTTCATCACTCAGGTAATAAGCATAATAGTCAATAGGTACTTTTTCAATCCTTACCCTCTTCCCACCCTCCACCCTCCAGTAGGCCCTTGATGTCTGCTGTTTCCTTTTTTGTGTTCATGTGTACTCAAAGTTTAGCTCCACTTATGAGTGAGAACCTGTGGCATTTGGTTTTATGTTCCTGCCTTAGTTTGCTTAGGATAATGACTTCCAGCTCCATCCATGCTGCTGCAAAGATACAGTCTTGTTCTTTTTTATGACTGTGTAGTATTCCACAATGTATGCACACAACATTTTATTTATCCAGTCTACTATTTATGGGAATTTAGGTTGACTTCATGTTTTTGCTATTGTGAATAGTGCTGACCTATGGAGTGGTACTATGATGATGGGAAAGGCCAAGCAAAAGCCATGATAACTGCCTCTACCTAAAAAAAGTAAGCCAAAAGTGATACCACATTCCTGGAGGGATTGAAGAGATTAGTCCCATCATCAAGAACTTGAAATATGTTGGAGTGATGAAACCTATTCAACTCTCCTATTTATCCTGTACTGAAGACAGGTTGATCTTGGAGAATGACAGTGCATTATCACAAGCCTAACAAGGTGGTGGCTCCAATTGCAGCTGCCACATCTGATGTGGTTTTATTGCTTGACCAAATTAATACATCCCCTCATACTAGACATACAGTTAATGATCAGGCAGATGCTTTATTCTCCATCCCCTTTAATAAATAAAATAAAACCCATCAGAAGCAGTTCACTTTTAGCTAACAAGGCCACCAATACACCTCCACTGCCCTACATTAGGGGTATATCAACTCTCTAGCCCTATGTTCATAATTTAGTTTGCAGGGATCTTGATCACCTTTCTCTTTCATAAGATATCACGCTGGTCTATTTCTTGATGAAATTATGCTGATTGAACCTAGTGAGTAAGAATTAGCAACTATTCTAGACTTATTGGTAAGACATTTGCCCATCAGAATGTGGAAAATAAATTTGATAAATATTGAGGGGTCTTCTATCAGTGAAATTTCCTGAGGACCACTGGTGTCGGCCATGTCAAGGTATGCCTTCTAAGATGAAGAACAAATTGTTGCCTTGACCCCTTTACGAGTGATACAGTTTGGATGTCTTACCCAAATCTCATGTTGAAATGTAATCCCCAATGTTAGAGGTGGGGCCTGATAGGAGGTGATTGGATCATGAATGCAGTTTCTCATGAATGGTTTCATACCATCCCTGTCCTCACAATAGTGAGTTCTTGTGACCATTTAAAAGTGTGTAGCAACTCTTGCCTCTCTCTCTTACTCCTGTGCTGACCATGTGATATGTCTGCTTTCCCTTTACCTTCTGCCATGATTGTAAGTTTCCTGAGGCCTCCTCAGAAGCAGAGCAGATGACAGTATCATGCTTCCTGTGTAGCCTGCAGAACAATGAGCCAATTAAACCTCTTTTCTTTATAAATTACCCAGTCTCAGGTATTTCTTTATAGCAATGCAAGAATGATCTAATACTACAACCAAAAAAAAAGCAGCACCAAGCCTAGTGGGCTTCTTGAGATTTTGGAGGCAACACATTCCACATTTCGGTGTGCTACTCCATCCCCATTTACTAAACGACTCAAAAACTTCTAGTTTTGAGTGAGGCCCAGAACAAGAGAAGACTCTGCAGCAGATCCATGTAAGCTGCTCTGCCACTTGGGCCATATGATCCAGCATATCCAATAGTGCTTGAAGTGTAAGTGGCAAACAGGGATGCTGTTTGTGGCCTTTGGCATACTGCTACAGGTGAATCAAAGAGGAGGCCCTTGGGATTTTGGAGCAGTCTTGCCATCCTCTGCAGGTAACTACTCTCCTTTTGAGAAACAACTCTTAGCCTGCTACTGTGTCTTAGCAGAAACTGAACATTTAACCACAGCTCACTAACTCAGCATGTAACCTGGGCTTCCCATTGTGAAATGGGTGTTATCTGACAAACCAACCCATAAAGTTGGGCATGCACAGCAGCACTCCATTATCAAATGGAAGTATTATAGATATGATCAGGCCTGAGCCGGCCTGGAAGGCATAAGTAAGTTACATGAAGAAGTGGCTCAAATGCCCATGATCCCCTACTACCATACCTCGACTCTCCCAGCTTGCACCTATTGCCTCGTAGAAAGCTTCCTACCATCAGTTGACAGAAAGAGAAAACTCAGGCACAATTTTATTCTTATTGGAATAGACACTTACCCTGCATATAAATTTTCAATTCCTGCACACAATGTTTCTTCCAAAACTATCATCCATGGAGTTAAAGAATGCCTTACCTACTGTCCCAGTATTTTACACAGTATTGCTTCTGATCAAGGAACTCACTTAACAGTAAATAAAGTGTATCAATTGGCCCATGCTTATGGAATTCCATGGACTTAGCCATGTTTCCTACTATGCTAAAACAGCTAGCCTGGTGAAACAATTGAATGGCCTTTTGAAGACTCAGCTGCATTGCTAGCTAGGTGGCAACACCTTGCAAAGCTGAGGCAAGGTTCTCTAGGAGGTTCTGAGTCAGCACCTAGTATATGGTGCTGTTTCTCCTATAGTCAGGATTCATGGATCCAGGAATCAAGAAATAGAAATAGGAGCAGCACCTCTCACTATAATTCCTGGTGGCCCACTAGCATAATGTTTGCTTCCTGTTCTCATGACCTTGTGCTCTGCTTGCCTATAAGTCTTAGTTCCAGAGTGTTCTAGAGGGAAGAAACACAACAACGATTTCATTGAACTGGAAGTTTATACTAACACAACTACTTTAGGCTCCTCATATCTCTAAGTCAACGGGCAAAGAAAAGAATTACTGTGCTCGCTGGGGTGATTCATCCCGGCTACCAAGGTGAAAATGGACTGCTATTCTACAATGGATATAGAGAAGAGCATGTCTGAAAAAAAGAGATCCCTTAGATGCCTCTTACCATACCCTGTGATTAAGGTCAATAAAAAACTACATCTCAGTTCAGACAGGACTACTAATGACCCAGATTCTTCAAGAATGAAAGTTTGGGTTACCCCACCAGGTAAAAAACCATGCCAGCTTAGGTGCCTGCTGAAGACAAAGGCAATACAAAAGGAGTAGTGAAAGAAGCTTGTTATAAATACCAACTATGCTCAGAGGATCAGTTATGAAAGAAGGACTGTAATTGTCATGAGTATTTCTTCCTTATTTTGTTATGAATATGTTTGTGTGTGTGTATACATAGCAAATGTCTTTGTTTTCTTCACTTTGTTAGCCCATTACAATGTAATATAAGAAGTATTGACTTTGTATTTAAGGTACGTTTATTTAAGTATTTAAGTATTGGTAACTTTATATCATAGTATTTACCTTATGGAATACCAAGGAAAAGGGTAAACACAACCCAAGGACTTTGTATCCTCTTCTGAGGAGAGGGTTAGTGTGTTTTTGCTTGTACTCAAGACAGTTGTATCATATTAGGTTGAATTATGACTTTTTTATTGTCTTTATTTGGAGATTAAGGGTAGTTTAAAGAGATGCATATGTGTGTCAGATTGATAAGGAGTAGAACTGTGAGAGCTAATTTTATGTGTCAATTTGGCTGGGCTATAGTGCTCAGATGTCTGGTCAAACATTATTCTGGAGGTTTTGGTGGGGGTCTTCCAGATGAAATTAATATTTAAATCAGTGGATTTTTAGTAAAGTATATTGCCCTCCGTAATGTGGGTAGGCCTCATCCAATAAGTTGAAGGCTTACATAGAACAAAGGACTATCTGTCTATCTATCTATCTATCTATCTATTTATCTATCTGTATCTCTATCTAGCTACCCCTACACATATCCTATTGGCTATGTTTCTCTGGAGAATGCTGGCTAATGCAAATGGTTAACAAAAAGTCAGGACAATGGTTACCAGTGGAGGAAAGTATGATTGAGAGTGACACACAGGAGGAGTCTAAGGTATTGGTAATATTCTATTTTGTTACCTAAGTAGAGGTTCATGCATTTTATATTACCACTATATATGTTTCACACATTTTTCTCTATGAATACTGAATATCACACCTGTACACACATACAAATTTAACTCAGAAAGTATAAAATAGCAGACTATCACCTGAAGATGAAAATAGCAAACTAAAACATACATGTAAAAAATTATCCAAAATATATCAGAAGATAAAGAAATGTAAAATATGAGAGATTAAGAAACAGAAACAAGATAATGAGAAAGTCAAGCTCAAATAAGAATTATGAAAGGATAACATATAATTAGTGGCCAAGGGGAAATATTTAAGAAGATCATGGCTGATAGATGGTCATATAAAATAAGCAGAAGCAGCAGGATTAATAAAATAAATACAAATAAACATATGTGTAGAATAACATCTTATTCCATTTGGTGCTGCAATGACAGAATCCTTAAGACTGAATAATTTATAAAAAACAGAAATGTATATCTCACAGTTCTGGAGCCTGAGAAGGTGATGATTATGGCACTAGCATCTGGTGGGCCCTCTTGCTTGTTCCCACATGGCAGAAGGCAGAAAGGCATAAGAGAATTGTATCAGTCCGTTCTTATGCTGCAAATAAAGACATACCTAACACTAGGTAATTTATAAAGGAAAGAGGTTTAATTGACTCACAGTTTAACATGGCTGAAGAGGCTTCAAGAAACTTACAATCATGGTGGAAGGGGAAGCAAACATGTCCTTCACATGGTGGCAGCAAAGAGAAGTGCTGAGCAGAAGGGTGAAAAACCCCTTACAAAACCATCAGATCTCATGAAAATTCACTCACAATCATGAGAACAGCATAAAAGTAAGTGTCGCCATGATTCAATTACCTCCCACTGGGTCCCTCCTATGACACGTGTGGATTACGGGAACTATAGTTCAAGATGAGATTTGGGTCAGGACACAGCCAAACCATATAAAAAACGCACTCACTTCCATAAGCCCTTTTTAGAGCAGCATTAATCCTTTCATGAGGGCAGATCCCTCATGACTTAAACACTTCCCTCAAGGCCCTACCTCTCAATACCATTGCACGGGGATCAAGTTGCCAACACATAAATTTGGGGGACATATTCAGACTATATCATTCCACCCTGGGCCCTCAAATTTCATTTCCTTCTCACATGCAAAATACCTTTATTCCAACCCAGTAGCCCTAAGTCTTAACTCACTCCAGCGCCAACTTTAAAGTTTAAGTCCAGAGTCTCATCTACATCAAATATGTGTGAGACTCAAGTCGTACTTCATACTGAGGCAAAATGCTCTCCAGCTGTGAGCCTATAAAATCAAACAAGTTATGTACTTTTAAAATATAATGGGGTCTCAGACATATGATAGACATTCTCATTTCAAAAAAGAGAAATACAAAAGAAAAGAATAACAAGTTTCAAGTAAGTAAAAATCCCAATAGGGCAAATAACATTGAATCTCAAGGCTTGAGAATAGTCTTCTTGGACTCCATGTTCTGCCTTCTAGTGCACTAGAAGGCTGGGGTTGGGTTTCAAGGCCTCAGGCAGCTTATGGTTTTCTCAGGCTTGTGCTGCATACTGGTAGCTCAGCAGTTCTGGGGTCTTGGGAGGAGCCTTGCTCCCTTGGCTGCACTAGGCATTATCCTAGTGAGGACTCTCTGTGGCAGCCCCCACCCCGCATTTCTGCTGGATATTGCTCTAATGGAGGCTCCCTGTGGTCACTCCAATTCTGCAGCAGGTCTCTGCCTAGGCTCTGAGACTGCCTGAGACATCCATTGAAATCTAGGTGGAGGTAGCTATGCCTCCATAGCTCTTGCTTTCTGGGTCAGTGATGAGAGAAGCAGGCTCAAAGATCTCCAAAATGACTTTGGGACTACTCTCCCATTGTCTTGATGAATAGCACCTGACTTCCTTCTAGTCACACTAATTTCCTTACCAAACAATTACTTGGCCACACCCTTGGCTGTTTTTCCTAAAGATGCTTTTTTGTTCTTGACATGGCCAGGCTAAGAATTTTCCAAATCTTTACATGCTGCTTCCCTTTTGATTAGAAATTCTATCTTTAAATACTTTCTCTCTTTTCACATTTTACTATAAGCAATTAAGAGATGCCACACAGCACCCTACATTTTTTGCTACCTGGAGATTTCTCCTGCCAGATATCCTCGTTCATTGTTAAGTTCTGTCTTTCACAAGGTCTTAGGACAAAAACACAATACAGTCAAGTTCTTTGCCTCTTCATAGCTGTGGGGAAAAGAAAGAGAGATCAGATTGTTACTGTGTCTGTGTAGAAAGTAGACATAGGAGACTCCATTTTATTCTGTACTAAGAGAAATTCTTCTGCCTTGAGATGCTGTTAATCTGTAACCTTACCCCCAACCCTGTGCTCCCTGAAACATGTGCTGTGTCAACTCAGGGTTAAATGGATTAAGGGCAGTGTAAGACGTGCTTTGTTAAACAAATGCTTGAAGGCAGCATGCTCCTTAAGAGTCATCACCACTCCCTAATCTCAAGTACCCAGCGACACAAACACTGCTGAAGGCCACAGGGACCTCTGCCTAGGAAAGCCAGGTATTGTCCAAGGTTTCTCCCCATGTGATAGTCTAAAATATGGCCTCGTGGGAAGGGAAAGACCCAACCGTCCCCCAGCCTGACACCCGTGAAGGGTCTGTGCTGAGGAGGATTAGTAAAAGAGGAAGGAACGCCTCTTTGTAGTTGAGACAAGAGGAAGGCATCTGTCTCCTGCCCGTCCCTGGGCAATGGAATATCTGGGTATAAAACCCGATTGTACGTTCCATCTACTGAGATATGGGAAAACCGCCTTAGGCCTGGAGGTGGGACGGGGTGGGGGCAGCAATACTGCTCTTTAAGGCATTGAGATGTTTATGTGTATGCATATCTAAAGCACAGCACTTAATTCTTTACCTTGTTCAGGATGCAGAGACCTTTGTTCACGTGTTTATCTGCTGACCTTCTCTCCACTATTATCCTATGACCCTGCCACATCCCTCTCTCCGAGAAACACCCAAGAATGATGAATAAATACTACACTGAGGGAACTCTGAGGCCAGCGGGATCCTCCGTATGCTGAACACTGGTCCCCTGGGCCCCCTTATTTCTTTCTCTATACTTTATCTCCATGTCTCTTTCTTTTCCAAGTCTGTCGTTCCACCTAACAAGAAACACCCACAGGTGTGGAGGGGCAACCCACCCCTTCAACAGCAAGGATCACCTTTTCTCTAGTTTGTACTACCTTTTTCCTCCTTTCAATCGGAGACCTCATTGAAATGGACTTTATTGTCCATATTTCTACATTCTCTTCATAATCACTTAAGTAATCTCTAAGAAGATAGAGCTTTTGGCTTACAGCTCTTCTCTTCTTTTAAGATTTCACCAGAATTGCCCTTAATGCTCCATTTATGGAAACACAGGCTTTTTCAGCACTCAGTTCAAAACTGTCTCAGCCTCTACTCACTACATAGTTTAAATGCTGCTTCCACATTTTTAGATATTGGTTGTAACAAAGCCTCACTATTCTGATTCCAATTTTTGTCTTAGTTTGGTGTTGCTACAACAGAATACTTGAGACTGGGTAATCTATAAAGAACAAAAATTCATTTCTCACAGTTCTTGAGGCTGGGAAGGTGAGGATCATGGCACCAGCATCTGGTGAGTGCCTTCTTGTGGTGCCCTCACATGAAAGAAGGTGGAAGGCCAAAAGAGAATGAACCCATTCCCACAAGCCCTTTCTATAGCAGTATTAATCCATTCATCAGGGTGAAGCCCTCGTCACAACACCTTCCAAAAGGCCCTGCCTCTCGACACTGCTGTGTTGGGGATCAAGTTTCCAATACATGATCTGGAAGACACAATCAGACCAAATATCAAATACTGAAAGAAACTATAGTAGATGAAGTCTTAAAGGAAACAAAAAGAAAACAATTAGATGTACAAGAGATTTTACATCAGAAAGAGATTCTATACCTAGAAAATCCTAAAGACTGCCAAAAAGCTCCTAGAATTTATTAACAACTTTAGTAAAGTTTCAAGGTACAAAATCTATGTAAAAAAATTAGTAGCATTTCTATACACAAACCACATCCAGGCTGAGAGTGAAATCAAGAATAAAATTCCACTTACAATAGCCACAAAGAAAATGAAATACCGAGAAATACAGCCCGGTATTTACCAAGGAGGTAAAATATCTCTATAAGGAGAACTGCAAAACATTGCTGAAAGAAATCAGAGACCACACAAATAAATGGAAAAACATTCTATGCTCATGGATTAGAAGAATCAATATTGTAAAAATGGCCATACTGCCCAAAGCAATTTACAGACTCAGTGCTATTCCTATCAAACTATGAAGGTCACTCACCACAGAATTAGAAAAAAAAAATCTAAAATTCATATGCAACCAAAAAAGACCCTGAATAGCCAAAGCAATCCTAAACAAAGAGAACAAAGACATCATACTACCTGACTTCAAACTATGGTTTAAAGCCACAGTAACCAAAACAGGTTAGTACTGGTACAAAAACAGACAAATAGATTAATGGAACAGAATACAAAACTCAGAAATAGTCACACACCTACAACCATCTAATCTTCAACAAGGCCAACAAAAACAAGCTATGTGGAAAAAGGACTCCTTTTTCAATAAATGTTGCTGGGACAACTGGCTAACCATATGCAGAAGACTGAAGCTAGACAATTTCCTTTCACCATATACAAAAATTAACTCAAAATGGATTAAAGCTTTAAATGTATGACCTCAAACTATAAAAATAATAGAAGAAAACCTAGGAAATACTCTTCTCAACATTGGCCTTGGCAAGGAATTTTTGGCTGAGTCCCCAAAAGTAATTGCAACAAAAACAAAAATAGACAAGTGGGACTTAACTAAAGAGCTTCTGTACAGCAAAAGAAACTATCGTCAGAGTAAACAGACAACCTACAGAATGGAAGAAGATTTTCACAAACTATGCATCTAACAGAGTCCTCATATCCAGAATCTACAGAGAACTTAAATCAATGAGCAAAAACCAAATAATACCATTTAAAAATGGGCAAAGTACATGAACAGACACTTCTCAAAAGAAGGCATACAAGTGACCAACAAACAAAGAAATGCCAGCATCACTAATTGTCAGAGAAACACAAATGAAAACCTCAATGAGATAACATCTCATACCAGTCAGAATGGCCATTATTAAAAAGTCAAAAAACAACAGATATTGGTAAGGCTATGGAGAAAAGGGGAATGCTTATACACTGCTGGTGGGAATGTAAATTAGTTCAACCACTGTGGAAAGCAGTCTAGAGATTTCTCAAAGAATTTAAAACAGAGCTATCATTTGACCCAGCAATCCCATTACTGGGTATATACCCAATAGAAAATAAATAATTCTACCAAAAAGGCACATGCACTTGTATGTTTATCACTGTGCTATTCACAATAGCACAGACATGGAATTAGCCCTGGTATCTAACAATAGTAGACTGGATAAAGAAAATGTGGTACATAGAATACTACACAGCCATGAAAAGAATGAAATCATGTCATCTTTAGCAATATGGATGGAATTGGAAGCCATAATCCTAAGCAAATTAACACATGAAAAGAAAACCAAATACCACATGTTCTCACTTATAAGTTGGAGCTAAGCATTGAGCACACATGGACATAAATATTAGAACAGTAGACACTGCAGACTACCAGAGGATGAAGGTAGGGTGGGTTAAAAAACTACCTATCTGGAACTATGCTCACTTCCAGGGTGACAGGATCCATACGGCAAACCTCAGCATGACACAATATTCCCATGTATTAATAACAAATCTGCGCATGTACTCCTGTATCTAAAGTAAAAGTTAAAATTTTCAAAAAAAGAGACAAAGGAGATATCTGCTAAAGTGCGCTAAGAGAAAATAACTGTCAATCTAGAACTCTATTCCCAGATGAAAAATCATTTAAAAGTTGAGAAACAAAACATGTTGATACAAGGAAAGATAGAGCTTATACTTTGAGACTCTTACTAAAAGAATCAGAGGAAGATATACTTCTGTTTAAAAATAAATTAAACCTCTAATAAGGGAGTAAGCTACCAAAAAATAGCAGTGGGAAAATAAAGGAATACAGACTAGGTAAGTCTAAATAAAACTAATGGTACAAATGATTAATGTGAAAGAAGATTTAAAAAAACAAGTTGGAAGTAAAGTACTAGAAAAATATTATATGGATTGTAGGAGAATAAATAGAAATAATTACTCTAATATTTTTCTATCATTTGGGAGGAAGGTAAATATACTTATTAACTTGAAACTTTGATTAAGTGCATATGCCAAAAATTTCAGAGAATCATTGACATAGTAGACTGTGCAATTTCCCAAAGTGTAGAGGATGAGAAAAGAAAACTTTATTCAACATGAAACAAGAAAGGAGGAAGCTATAAAGCAACAAAAAGGTGATCATAAGAAGAAAACGTGATGGTAGGAATATATCCAAGCATATCAGTAAACACATTTCATAATAAACACAAACAGTTTTAACTGACAAACCCACAAACCTATTAGTACATTTTAACATTAGAAACTCTCTTAGAAATTAGAGAGAATGGCACTCAAAAAATTAATATAGACCCTACAATTTAGAAATTTGATCTAATGGTTAATACGGTTCATTCTTTTGAAAACTTGCATCCAACAATTAGACATTAAGCATTTTTTTTCCAAGCACACAAAGAATACTTATAAAACCTGACCATTCACATAGATTATTTTGGAAAAGTATGGCAAGCACTGCCTCTTGCCTGCCCAATGCAGTGTCTGTCTCAATTCCTTATTAGATGAGCCTGGTTTTTTTGTTCAGGAGATAAAAAGAGTTTCCTTGGTCTGTAGCAAGGGATGCCTCTCCCCAACTCCAGAGAGTGACTAATGATCAGCTCCAACTAGTTATTTTATACCTACACATTGTTGGCGTATAGGTATGCCCATTATTTTTTTTCTTTTCTTTTTCTTTATTTCAGACACAGTCTTGCTCTGTCACCCAGCCTGGAGTGCAGTGGCACAATCATAGCTCGCTGTAGTCTCAAAGTCCTGGGCTGAAGTGATCCTCCTGCCTCAGCCTCCCCAGTCACTGGGACTACAGGTACGCACCACCATGCTTGGCTAATTATTATTGTTATTATTATTTGTAAAGATGAGGTCTCACTATGCTGCCCAGGGTGGTCTCAAACTCCTAAGCTCAAGCGATCCTCTGCCTCAGCCTCCCAAAGTGCTGGGATTACAGTTGTGCACAACCACACTCAGCCCTGACATTCTTATATTAATCCAACAATGATATTTAAAAAAAAAAAAACTCTCTAGTTTTCTATGTGGAGAATCATGTGGTATGAAAATTGTTGTTTTGTTTCTTTTCAGTTCTTATGTATCTTCTTTGTTTCTGATGCACAACTATCCCTATAATACCTACTACCATACAAATCTATATAGATGTACCTACAGATGAACTCATACACTGATAGCAAACATTATTACTTTATTCCTAATTTTCAAGGGAAGATTTTTAATACGTCACCAAGAAGAACAATGTTTATAATAGGTTTTCAGTGGATTGCCTTTAATAGAATAAGGAAGTTTCTTGCTATTCTTGGTCTGCTATGAGTTTTGTCTATTGTCATGAGTGATGATTGAATGCTAATACTTCTTCTCCTGAATCTATTGAAGCAATCATAAGTTTTTTTCCTTTAATCTATTATTGTGCTAATTAACATAAATCATTTTAGTATTTCAATTTAGAAATCTACACAAATAATTTGGAAAAATGGGATAAATCCAACTTGGTCAAGATGCATTTGTTTATGCATACATCTATTAATTTCATATAATTTGATATAATATGTATGTATATGAATATATGCATATGTACATAGAATAAACACTCCTGCATTTAATTTATTATTTTTTCAGGATTTAAAAATCTATGTTCATGAGTGAGACTGATTTATAAATTTTCCTGGCCCATATTTTGTCTGTTTTTTATACCAAAATCTTATTGAACTCATAAAAATTTAATGTTTCAATCTTCATATACTCTGTAATTTTTGTACATTGTTTCTCAGATCTGAGAGACACTTATGAAAATCTTGTCAACTTTTCCTTTCAATTTTGCCAACTTTTACTTTATATATTTTAATGCTATGCTATTAGATGTCTAGAATTTAGAATTGTTAGATATTTCTGTTGAAATACATATTTCAGTATTATGAAGTAACCCCTTTAATCTCTAAACACACTTTGCCTTAAAGTTTATTTTGTCTGAAAATACTATTGATTTATAACTGATACCAGCTTTTTTTATTTAATATTTCTCCATCATATATTTTGCATCCTAAAATCCAGCCTGCCAATCATTGTTAACTGTTGAAATTAGAACATTTGCATTTATTACAATCACTGATGTGATTGAAATTATTTCTACAATTTTATTCTGTATTTTAATTTTTAGCTTTTTCCCATTTATCCCCTGCCTTTCTCTTCAAATATTACAATTCCTCCAATTCCCTCTTATAGTTTCCTGATATATGTATGTTAGATCTTTTAGTTTTCTCCATGTTCCTGAACTTCCCTTTCAGAATAGATTGGAGAAGGCACAATATTGTTAAATTCTTTGTCTTCTAGTGATGTGTTTTTCATAATTCCACCAGATCCTATCTTCTTGCAAGCTCAGCCATGCATTTACAAGACTGTTTGTTGTATTTTATCCAATATTTCTAGGCGTTTGAAGTGGGGAGGTTTCCAGGAATAGTTTGCCGTCTTCCCAGGCTGCAAGTTGCATTATCAAAAGAACTACACTCCAGTCTCAGTTTCTTCCCTATAGAGCTATGGAATTATAGTCAAGTCACTTAGCCTCTCTTAGCTTGCTCGTCTTCAAGGTTATCAAGCTGAGGAAGGCAACTTGGTGCAGCTCTGAGCTTTTTAAACATATGATCAGATGACTTAACTTCTTTTTTTTTTTGAGATGGAATCTCGCTCTGTCTCCAGGCTGGAGAGCAGTGGCGCGATCTCCGCTCACCGCAATGTTCAACTCCCTGGTTCAAGTAATTCTCCTACCTCAGCCTCCCGAATAGCTGGGATTACAGGCATGCGTCATCACACCCAGCTAATTTTTGTATTTTTAGTAGAAATGGGATTTCACCATGTTGGCCAGGATGGTCTCGATCTCCTGACCTCGTGATCCGCCTGCCACGGCCTCCCAAAGTGCTGGGATTACAGGTGTGAGTCAATAGATCACTCTGCAGTACCACACTGAATGTCTTCTTTGTTTTGTTTTCCAAGGTTTTATTAAATGCTAAAAATAATCACTCACTCTCTTTTAGGGTCTAGAGGTGACTGCATATTTGGGGAGTCAGGAAACAGTCTGTTCCTAAAGCTGTGCCAAGTTATGTGAATTTGACCAAGTTACTTAAAGCCTGTTCACCTTTACTTCCTTTCCTCTGTTGTAGAAGTTATTGCTTTAAAAATGCACATAAATAGCACAGGACTAAATCTTGGCAATCTAATCCACTTGTGAAAAGGAAGTGAGGACTTTAAAAGGAAAGAAATTAGGAAGAAAACAGGAGTCCCTATCTTCCTATTATTGCTGGCAGCCCCTTCTTTCAATTTCTCTTGTTGAATTTTAGATGAAAGTAAAGGGAAAAAGAGAAAGCATAGCATTTTAGCTCTATCCTTGACTGTGAGTTATTTATGAACAGGAAATATCAGATTCTAATGGTGACAAGAGCACCTTTAGCAATTCTATGGACAGTGCCAGAACATTGTTGGCAAGGTGGGCCCCACTAGAATCAACCTGGAAGTTGGTTCTTCACATTTTAATTTAAAAGGTTGAGGCAGAAGCAGAATGGCCAGGAAGCATCCCTTTCACTCTTGCTCAGAAGAGCTTTGTCTTAATTATTGTGGCCCCATCCTATTCTAAATGATGTCCTTAATAACTGCCCTCCTACTCTCCCGTTGTTTCCCCCTCACATATAAACAATGACGTGGTCTCAGCTCCATATTGATCCCATAGGGAGCACTGGAGCCTGAGTTGTTCACAGAGTTATTCCACCTTGAGGTGCGGGGATTGGCTTTAAGAAACCCTGTGTCAGTCAGTTGTTGGCTGAAAACTGCTCCTAGGGGCAGGGGCTATAACCTCCCATGATGTGGCTGCTGGTTGAGGCACTTACCGAGAGAAGAGGGTAGCTGCAAGCTTTTATGAAGTACTCACCATACCTAGAGTGAAAGTGTGGAAATGTAATAGCTAGTAATGAGGACCTAGATGGGGACATACAGAATTCACTATGGTTTCCACATTTCATATTCCTGTTGCAAACTCTGCACATTAACCCTGCCTACATGGTGAATGTGGCCCTGTGAATGATATTAAAAGGAACAATTAGGCTTTCCAACTCTCACATTTGCCCTAGAGTTTACTGTCAACTTTTCAATAGTCGATACCCTCTTCGTAGTATGGAAACATATATTTAGTCTAGAGGGAGTGGATAGAGAAAAGAGGAAGATGTTTCTAAAGACTCCTCCCAAAACTGCAGTTCCACCACAGTATTTTGCTGTCTTATTTTAAAGATCATATTTTGAAACTCATAGAAAAAGCCAGAGCTAATTTCAGACTTTTTATGCCTTTCAAAGGGCAGAATAGACTTTATAAGGAAAATATATTTGTATCAGGATACGCACATACCCAATAAATTCCATTAAGTACAGCAAGTTCTTTATCATCTGGGTTTAACCATATTGAACTGCCATATAAATTTAATATGCAACAAGGTAATGTTTGGCACAAACACTAGAGCCATAAAATATGTCTCACAGTACTAAGACTAGGTGGAGGACAAATTTTAGCTATGGTCTTAGGAAACTAACAGCAGACATATATGTATCAAAGTGGCAGAACCTCAGGTCCTGGTGAAAAATAATAATTCTTCTTAGCAGTGTAGATGAGAGAGACTCAGATTTAAAAACACTTTTAAGTGCAATTTTGGGGAAATGTCTTTTTGCTTGTTGCTGGTGGGTGCATTAATTTTCTCTAAGATATTTGGGGAACTGGTAACGTTAGTTGCCTGTGAGAGGCAAACTTTGTAGCTGAGAAAAGTGAGCGATACAAAGACTTTCAGGTTTTACTTCCTTTTTTTGCTTTTTGAATTTTATTACATATTTATTTATTTTAGTAGAGATGGTGTTTCACCATGTTGCCCATGCTGATCTTGAACTCATAAGTTCAAAGTGATCCACCTGCTTCGGCCTCTCAAATTTCTGGGATTACAGGTCTGAGCCACTGCACCCAGCCTGCTTTTTGAATTTTAAAGCATGAGAATATATTATATATTCAATAATTATTAAGAGTGTTTTGTCCTTTTGAAACTCCCCCAAATATCTGAATTTTGGGTTGGGGGAGCATGCTTAAAATGGTTTATATTGACATAGGTAGAGGTTAGAATAAACTTTTATTGAGGAATAAGTATAATGATATCATAATTCATCAGTTGCTTATTACATGATAGCTATTTTGCTAAGAGATTTAGGTACTTTCTTATTTAATCCTCACCACAAAATATGGGGTATGTGATTATATTTTCCCCATTGTACAAATAAGGGAATTAATGTTTATTATGGATAAGCAGCTTATCTGAGATTTCATAGCTAGTAAATAACTGGTATAAAATGTTGCTGTCACCCAGACAGTCTAACTATAGGACCTTGAAGCTATAACCAAGTTAGTAGACATCTCCCAATCTGAGCCCTCCTTTTCTGTAACATTCATTGATAGGTGCAAGTTAATGGTTTGGTAATCATTCATTGCCCTTCAAATTAGCGTTAGGAAAATTTACCTCTGTGACTGTCATCCTGCTTGGATGGGTCTAGATCAGACCTGAAGAAAGTAGGCCTCCACGGGATGCTCGCCAGGTTAACCCTTAGGCCAAAGGATGGACTAATGCTGAGGGACAGTCTCTTTCCCCGTGTTTTGTGTTTCATGTTTTCCTAAAATTATTTGATCTACAGACCTCAAAGCCACCTAACCAATAACATTTAAGTTTCTAACAGGCCACTGGGATTGGTAAGACAGATGGTATAAAACAATCATCACTTGACCTAGTTCATCTCATTATTGTATATTTTGCATAAACTCATCTATTTTATGACTTATTTTCATAAATATATGAATATATAGCCAGTGTTAAGCCATGGTAATTACAAGGGAACAGGGGACTTCCCAGACAGAATTGACCTGTGTGTTATTCTGTTCTAATTCTGAAGTTAAGAATTACTCTACCAGACCCATCCATTGCTAAAAACATTCTGGTCTTGTGTCTCACCCATTCCAGGTGAGAAGAACCTGCTTAGTCCTACCTGTGGCTTCAACCACAGACCCTGGCCACAAGCATAGTGTCCATAGTGTCCTGGAAGAAAATTTATTGAATTTGTTTATCTCATTTCCTCCTGAAATATGTTAGACATAGTAATAAGAAGACCTTTGGAGTATTCTAGGTGAAGTATGGTAGAATCGAATATAGGACAATGGCAACAGGGAGGAAGAAGGAAGAGGATGAATTGTGGATGTTTCAGGGGTGAAATCTATTGGACCTGAATAATGATAGGATAAGAAGCCTGAGTGAGGAAAAGAAACAAAAAGTCAAAAAAAAAAAAAAAAAAAAAGACTACCAGATTTCCCAGTAAGGTAATGAAGGAGATAATTGGTGCCATCTATGGAGGCACTGAGAAAGAAGCTGAGGTTTTTGGCTGTTGATTTTGGCTTTCATTTGGTTTCACTTATGTTAGGTTGCTTTTTATTTTGGTGAGTTATTATGTTGGTGCAAAAGTGAGTGCATTAAAGGTAATGGCAAAAACCACAATTACATTCGTACCAACCTAATAGAAGGTGGTTAGAGTGAGATGACTGACTTCATTTCAACTACAACAAGCACTAACTAACCAACTTCTCATTTCCTTTTCTTTGGTTTCTAGTCAACACTTTGTGGTTCTCTAAGGAGCACAAAGAGAGACCCCAAAGCACTCACAAGACAGAAGTCCGGAAGTTCCTACATCCAAAATGTTTCCTAAGGCCAGATGTCACCAACTGGCAACCATCAGACTGACTCTAGCCTTCACAGCTTCAATACCTTTCATATACCTTTGAAATTATTTGCCAAGGTTTAAAAGTAGAGACGTTTTATTTTAAAATATAGATTTTTATTTTCTATGTTTGAGAAATAAGCACAGATTCCCACCAGGCATTATCAGTAGGAGCTGGCCCTTCACACAGGGTATCTGCCCTTTGTTTTACCATTGCCTCCTCCATTCAGTTTCGTTTTTGAATAGTGCCTGCCTGTCTTCCCTAGGCATTCTATTTTAAATATCCGGCCTTAGGCCAAAAGCCTCAATCAGCTTCATAACCCCTTCCCGACTCTTTAAATGTTATCCCCCAGCCCCACCCCTAGCCCAGGTTTGTGATTACCCCTAAGGACCATCCAGAGTAAAGGAGGAGAAATATTTTCTTCTTAATTACAGGGTGGACATTATTTTTTCTCTAACCACTGGATTCTGGGTAGGTGCCAATACTGTTTCACACTTCCATGGTGGCCCCAAATTGTCTCTCCACCTGTAGCCAGTATTAGGCCTTTAGTTAACACCGTTTACCCCAAAGGAGACTTAGTAAAGAAAGAAAATATAAAATGGGTACAGCTCAGGTGTTACATGCCTGGGGTCTCTGGATTTGGGCTAAACCTCATCTGATGAGTCCTCTTATAACCTGCTGTTTCCTGATGTTGAATTCCTAGATACCCAGGCCTAATCTGCCAGGTTAGACACCTGAATCCATCCATCCATAACAAACACTTGATTCCAAACACAGTATTTGCTCTTGGTAACTGTTACCTCTCAGTGCCCTCCTGCCCCATTCAAAACACTGGACATTAAGCCTACAGCATATCTCAGTGAGTCTAGCAGAAAAGATGGGTGTGAGGTGTGGCAGAATTATATATGATTGAGGGAGAACTTCCGGTGAAAAACTGTGTTATAGTTAGTTCTTCTTACTGCTGGAAATCTGCCTAATCTCTTGGGTGGCTTGAGACCGAAAACATATTCAGAATCACTGGCGTATATGATTCTTGTTTTAGTCCATTCTTGCTGCTATAACAAAATACCACAGACTGAGTAATTTATGAACAGTAGAAATTTATTTCTCACAGTTCTGGAGGGTGGGAAGTCCAAGATCACAGCACCAGCAGATTTTGTGTCTGGTGAGGGCCTTTTCCATAGATGGCATTTTCTCATGGCGTTCTCAAATGGTAGAGAAAACCAAAGGGACAATTGCTGTGTTCTCACCTGGCAGATGGGATGGAAGGGCCAGACTGCTCTTTGAAGCCTCTTTTATAAGGATATTAATCTCATTCATGAGGGTGGAGTGCTCATGGCCTAATCACATCCCAAAGGTTCTACCTCTTAATACCATTACCTTGAGATTTAAGGTCTAACATGAATCTTGGAGGGACACAAACCCTCCACAGCAGTCCCCTTAAGTAACTCTACCCTCTCCCAGTATCCACTTACCTATGGACCAAAGCCATCCCTCATGAGTTTCCTATCATGCCATTATTTTCTGGTTCCTAAGTCCAATACCTACTTCTTTCTCACTGGTAGCCCTGGAAAGCTGGCCACTACCCTGTCTTCTAATGTCTTCTAATCACATTTTGACTTCAAGTGTGTGAGGATGCATAGCCAGTTATAAATCCGAGAAAACTACAATTGGATCTGAAAACCTAATTTTATCATGTGAAAGTTTTCGTATTCATTCATTCAACATGAATTGAGCATCTAATATATGCCATGTGATAGAAATGCAGAAATGAGTAAGACATAATAATTGACCTAGTAGAACTGGCCAAATGTATGAATTCTGTAATTCAACATGGTAAATCCTCTAATAGAGGCAGATCACAGCTTTATGGTATATTAGAAGGCATAAACAAGGGGCACTTGACTTATAGAACAGTGTTCCTCAAATTTTATCATGCTTCTGAATCACAAAAAATCTTGTTAAAATGAAGACACTGGTCTTGAGCAGGGCTGAGAACCTGCATTTCTAACAAGCTCCCAGGTTACGTCAATGGTGCTGATCCGTGGACCAGTCTTGTAACAAATTCTAGTGACTTGAAAATTAGCATGAAGAATGTTAGAATTGGGCTCCCTCTCTGGTGAAATTAATAGTGTTTGAGACATTTGGAATAACTAAATATTTTAGAAACAGTCTCCACCTTTGTCTTCATAAGAAACCACTGAGACCTATACCCTGAGTTCCTTAGGGAAAGCACTGACTTTAGTCACTAATCAGTTGGTGTCCAGCCAATAGTTTAGGATGGCACAAGAGCCAGCCTCTGAATGTCACCATGTGTGCTTCGGGTGAATATTTCTTCTGTGTTGTTAAAGAACCTCCAATGATAGTTCACTTGAACTTCATCAGACTTACACACTCATTTGGTGCCTGCTCCTCTAATAAATGTCCATATGTATAATAGACCATTATCTGAAATATGCTGTCATTACAACCTGGCCTTGCAGTTATGGGGAGTGGCTAATCCTCAATGACTCACTCTTTGATTGCTCCTGTTTTCAACTAAAACCTGAAGAGTTGTTGGCTAAGTTTGGTCAGTTAACAATATCATATCTGTAAAATCAAGGTAAAAATGTTTGCTCTGCCTACTTTATACAACAAATTGAGATGAGATGTGCTTTGAAAACTTGAAATATGATGAAAGTACTAGCTGTAATTAAAAGAACGTAGATGTTTTTCCTACAGTATCTAGTTAAGATAAAAGTTTCTGAATTTGTGATTATAAGAATCGTCTAAGGTTCCCATTAAAAAATACATATTCTTGGGTCCTATCACTGGAAATTTTGGTTTAGTAGTCTGGGGGAACTATATACATATGTACAATATATGTAATAAGCACCCCTAAATGATCCTTTTAATTGTGTCACCTGCATTTTACAGATATGATGTTGTTAACCGATCTAATTCCACCAAAAATTCCTCGGGTTTTGACCAAAAACAGGCGCAATCAGAGTGAATGAAATAGTGAGAAGTTAAGAAATTCTGCATTGAACAATGGAATTTGGTGTACACAAGAGAACGTGACCTCCCATCACCAGTTTAATTATGCCAGATAGTATGTCTATACCGTTACCATTACTACAAATGACTCATGGCAAATCCTTCCCACTCACTTAGCTCCTTTCTTCCTGAGAATTTGTGTAAAACGTTAGAGACTAAGTTGACAGTATGCGTAATACAACCGACAAAAATATGTGCGAAGATAAAATTTGAGACTTCCAATACAATAACTTTTTTTTTCTTAATCATTTTATAATCAAGAAATTGCCCTTGCCTGGAAGTTATATCATTTGAACTTTTATCCCCAAGATCTTCAAAAAACAATGAGTCACTTAAAGATGTCATCTGGTAACTATTTCATTCTAAAGCTGTGCTATATTATGTTCCTTAAAGGTGTGGCCACCAGAAGAACATTACTTTATGATGAATAAATATCCTCTGTTACACTTATGTTTATGTAAAGTATCTATGACTAAAACAAACTTACAAGGTCATCTATGTACCAAATTATAACTGCCACCTAAAGACTCACAGGTGGAGAGTACATGTGGATTACTTAAGTAAATTTCTTACCTGAGAGTCACAACTGGCTGGATGAATCCTCTTTTACCTCCTTCAGAGAAACAGACTTATGACTCTAACTAGATAAAATTTCAGACTGAATCGCTTAGAGAATGCAATCAAGTCTATTGATTCCATTATAAAGTACTACTTTGGTTACAAAGTGACAAACTTCCAGATCTTATTATCCCTAAAGGTTATATAGGCTGAAAATCTCAGTTGATTTAAGATAAATCTGGGCTGAAAGATCATAAATGGGGAAATGTAGGACATTCCAGATACAGCCTTTACTTGAAGGTTGACAGAAGGAGGATAAACAGATGCCTGCAGGATGATCCATGGTGACACTGTCACAGGTAAACTGAAGAGACTGTGTCCAAGCCAATCAGTATGTGTGGAGGATTTGTTGCTATTTGTTCTTCTCATTTTTCCAATGTGATTGAAGTTCCTTAGGTTTAGCCCAATAAACACCTCCCCCACTACTAGTGACGAGAGCAAAAAAAAAATGTGTGTAACAAAATATGCAATATAGAGATCAAACTGTTTTACAAAATCTTCAAAAACCTAAATGTTTTCTTAGCAAATGATGGCATTTCCTTCAAACACTTTAACACTATATTGTTTATTTTGCTTTCAGGCTGATTATAAGGTAAATTCAACTCAGAGAGACTTGATCTTCTTCCCAATTTACCTACTTCAACAAGAAACCAGGAGTATTCATTATCAACCCTATTTTGAAAATTGAATAATAAATAATGGTAACTACTTTATTAATAAAACAAATATGTTTTTAATTAAGTGACTGTGGCTGCCAGACTCCAAAAAGTTAAAATGCCATCAATAGATAGGCAGTGAAATTCTCAAAGCAGTTAAATTGCAGAGTACTTGAGAACTGGTAATTTTAGATGAAAGACAGCTAAGACACAAATTTAAAAGCCTATCCATTGTTCCTTTTTTAAATGATATGAAGAGATGTTGTACATCACAACTGCTATGGACTGAATATTTGTGTCCTCCCAAAATTCATATTAAAGCCTATATCCCCAATGTGATGGTATTGGGAGGTCGAACTTTTGGGAAGTTACTAGGTCATGATGGTGGAGCAATTCCCTAATCTCATTCATCCTCCACCTTGAATGAGATTAGTGCCTCTATAGTAAGAGGCAAACAAGAGATCATCTCTCTCTGCCATGTTAAGATATAAGAAAAAAACAGCTGTCTGCAAACTAGGAAGAGTACGCTCACCAGATACCAGATCTACCAGTGCTCTGATCTTAGACTTCCCAGCCTTCAAATTGCATAGTATTTTGTTATAGTCTATGGTATTTTGTTGTAGCAGCCTGAGATGATTAAGACAATTTTCTTCATAGACCATTTTCTTGGGAATGGTGGTAAGATGCTCATAAATGCTTAAAACTATGCATAACAATCACACAGCTAGAAGAGATCCCAGAAAAGCTTTCAAAGAAAATTCAGAATCAAAGTTCTGGCTCTCACTTTATCTCCAGCCTTAAATGAGCTGGAGAGTCAGTTATGTAACTAAATGTCTCATGCCTCAGATTCCTCACACATTCATTGGGAAGAATGCCTGTGCAATATGTCTTTAGGGTTACCATAAAGATGAATGAGGTAATGTATAGAAGAAGCACAATCCCAAATAATATTTCCTTTACCATAACTTTTCTGCTAAATAACATCTAAAATTTTAGCCCTTGTTTAATTTAGCCTCATATTTCTCATCTCTTGCCCTTTGTAACTACTGTGCCAAACTTTCCACTTTATGATATACAGTAAGTCCACTTAATGCTGTCGATAGGTTCTTGGAAACTGTGACTTAAAGTGAAATGACATACAACAGGTCTTTGAATAATATCATTTCTTTCAACATCCTCGATAAGAATAAAACGTTGGTTTCATTCTATGTTGTTTTGTTTCAAGTCACAGTTTCCAAGAACCTGTCAACAACATTAAGTGAGGACTTACTGTATAGGGTTTCCTTTATTTTCATTTTCTATTTTGCCAACATAACCACCAGCCTTTGCTTTAGTACAGTACCTACTCTTGAAGCTACCCCATCAGTGTTCACTGATTAAATATGAGGAGAAGGGAGAGGTAGGCTGCTAGTCAGGGACTTTTCACACTAAGACAAGAAACCAGAGCAAAGTTGATTCCCCCATGAGTGGCTAAACTATGGTTGCTGAAGCAAAAGGCAATGGAGCAGAAATATTTCCCTTCTAATCACTAGCAATGCATCAGGCAATAATGGATGCTTCATAAGCAAAGGAATTCCCACTAAACCATCAGGAAGTCTAGTGTAATAGCCTATTTCCAACCTGTCAGATTCATTGAGTGAATTGGAGCAAATCTCATCTATACTTCTCACTTTCTGATATAATTTTATATAGACTAAATAGTAATGTTCACCATAATGTTGGATGAGCCTCACCTGTGAAGCATTCACTCAGTATATACCTGGCATAATCTCCCCAGATTTGTACTTTTTCAGATTTAAGAGGGAAATAGCTTGAAATTGAGAACAAATAGCAAATTACATGCCCTTAAGATGATACATCCTTCAATGACAAAACACTGTAGCACACCTCCAGGTCTGAAGTTAACAAAGACGGCTGTCACTTCATTCAGCTGAGTCCCTCCTGCCCTCCCCTTGCATACACCCCAGGCAACCTTTGCCCTACTACAATCTAGCTCATTAATTTGGTCAATGCCATTGTTTCTCATTTAAATCTTCCTGTAAAACATAGAATAGTCACTTCACTCTTACATTGTCCCCATTTTTTTCAAAAGCTTGTCATGAAGGGAAGGAAGCTAAGTAAGAGAAAGGTCAATGAAGTCAATTGCAAAGAAGATTATGAAATGTTGCTCATTTCTGCTTTTTTTTTCTTTTGAACCTTTGAATTACTTCATCTTTCCATCTGTCTACAAAGAAGTTGTGGGTGCACATTAAGATATACAGACAGAATTCACAAACCCTTTGGTAAGTTCACTCTTAGCACTAAATATCAACAGAGGAGAAAAAAAAAGTACTATGTTTCCCAAAAGAAGTATGGAGAGACTATTTTCTATGATTAAAAGCATAAGAAAAAAATGAAACTGATCCAAGAGCCCAGAGACTATTTTTACATGTGAAAAATATATACTTTAGCCAGGATTTGTAACTTCAGTAACTCCCTTTGGAAACCAAATTTCCACCCTCTCACAGTGTTTGGTTATTTAGGACTGAGTCAATTTGAGCATGATGAGTTTGGAATGCCAGCTGGCTGCAGAAGTGTGAAGAAACCTGTGTGGTCACCAACACTTTAAACATCACTCACAGTTCTGAAGTAGGGCCATCCCAGGAGCACTTCCTGGATGCTGGTGATCCACAAACACCAGACTATTTCCACTCCTCAAAAGGAAAGAGAATGGGGCCCTACCTTGCCAGGAAGAGGAATCTGACAAGCAGGCTGAGAACAAGTGCCATACAAGGCAATTCTTGCCAGGTGAGTCACCCATACCCCCTGGGTACAGGTGAAGCTCAAGGAAAGGACCATTCAAACTTCCAGGCTGCAGGAGCCGCACAATCAGCTCCTGAACTCCCGTATTCAACTCATGTCGAAACACATTTTTATTTAAATCTTTAAAGCCAAAGAAGGCATCTAACCATTGTCCCAGCCTTCTCTTCTTTTACAGTATCACTAATTCTATAGTTATGTAAGTGCCTTTTATGTGAATGCACTGTACTAGGCCCTTGATAGAGAATGGTTAGCAGAAAAATTAAAAAGCAACCAAGATTCTACATACCTGATTCTCATGGGAAAAATAGAGAAGAACTGAGAAAAGTCCTAAGAAGAAAACACTATGATATATACTAACAGGGAAAGTTTTACTCAAGATGGTCTTATGTTCTAATTTTAATGTGATCACTTGGGGATCCTGTTTAAAAAAAAAAATAGATTCCAGTACTAAATGCATATTTGATATGTCTTGGGGAGAGTCTGGGATTATGCATTTTTTACAGGCTCCCAGCTGCTGCTGCTGCTGCTGCTCCACAAACCACATTTTTTAATAACAAGCCTCTAGGGTTTCTCTACATCTGCGGTTCCAGTTCTTTAAGTGTGGTCACCAGACCAGCAGCTACAGTGTTACTGGGAAACTTCTTAGAAATGCAAATCTCAAGCCTCACCCCAGACCTACCGAATCAAAAGCTGGAGAGGGGGACAGGGTGGCAAGGATGCCAACAATCTATATTTTAACAAACTCTCAAGGTGATTATGATGTCTGCTAAATCCCATTCATCAAATAGTAGTCATGAGACACATGTGACAATTGAGCAAAATGTGGCTAGTTTGAATTGAAATATGCTGTTAGGATAAATTACATGCTAGATTTCAAGGAGTTGAAAAAAGAATATAAAAATCCCTTATTAATATTTTTTATATTAAATGCATGTTGAAATACTATCTTGGATATAGGAATTAAATTATATTATTAAGATTAGTTTCACCTGTTTCATTTTGCTTATTTTAATGTGGCTACTAAAAATTTTTTAATTACATATGCTTCTAATGGTTAGCATTATATTTCTACCGGGCAATGTTGCACTAACCTTTGAGAATTATTGCTGTAGAGCAATGGTTTTCCAAGTGAGGCAATTTTGCCCCCTAGCAGACATTTGGCAATATTTGAAGACATTTTTGATTTTTACAGAGGGGGTCAGGGGTTCTGTAAATAAAGGCCAGGATGCTGCTAAACATCCTATAATGCACAGGACTGCTTGCTCCAACAAAAGATTCTCCAGTCCAAAGTGTCAATAGTGTGGAAGTTAAGAAATCTGTTCTATTACACTGATTCTGCTCATTAGAAACACTTCAGAAGAGTTAAAAATACTGATGTCCTTGGTTTATCCCCAGATTAATTAAATTGGAATCTCTGGTACAGAAGCCGTGGCATCGGTTGTTCATTTTGTTTTGTTTTAAGTTCCCTGTGGATTATAAGGTGCTGCCAGGGTCAAGAACGTCTTCTTCTAGCGGAAAGGACAGACCCCCTCATTCATTCATCTCTGTACTGCCAACACTCATTACCTCCAGACCTGGTAATTGGCGTTTCCAACAAGTGTCCAGGTGATGCTGAAGCTGCTGTTCTGGTTTCCTCTGGAGAATTTTACGTCCCATTCAACATAATGCTACACACTTCAACTCTCCAGATGGCCCAGGGAGCCTCATCAGACCTGGGCAGTTGTTTCCCACTCAGGAGAAGACAGTCTCACCATCAATGATTCCCCTTCCAGACTCAATCAAAATGACTTCCCATTTAGCTGAGGTAGAAGCAGCTCTTTTATCAAGGGCATTGGGGCATGGTTAAATGAGTCACACACTAAGTCCTTTCTGTTTGCACTCCAAGCAGGAAACAAATTTTTCTGTTACTGGGTCATCTTAGGGAAACCTGTTTCATTCAACTATTTAATTTTTACCAACATATAACTTAAATCACTTTAAAATAAATTTGTACAGATTATAAAATGACATAGATTAAAACAACTTCTCAGCCAGGCGCGGTGGCTCACACTTGTAATCCCAACACTTTGGGAGGCTGAGGCAGGCAGATCACAAGATCAGGAGTTCGAGACCAGCCTGGCCAACATAGTGAAACCCCGTCTCTACTAAAAATACAAAAATTAGCTGGGCATGGTGGTGGGCACCTGTAATCCCAGCTACTCGGGAGGCTGAGGCAGGAGAATCATTTGAACCTGGGAGGCAGAGGTTGCAGTGAGATGGCGCCATTGCACTCCAGCCTGGGCAACAGGACTAGACTCTATTTCAAAAAAAAAAAAAAAAAAAAAAAGTTCTCCCTAAAACTAATCCCCTCAGAAAGTAGGAACTAGAGAAATTTGGACTTTAAATATTTTATGGTCCTTCCTCCTTCATAATTAACTTTTGAAAAAAAAAATATATATATATAAATCTAAAATAGTTGGCCCTACATGATCTCTCACACACACACACATGCACGCGCGCGCACACACACACACACACACACACACTCTATTATCTTCATGAACACATCACCTACTTTGCTCCAGTCCAGCTGACAGCCTTAGGCCCTTCGCACTAAGTGTCTTTCCCCAACATCATCTGAATGCATAACTTCCCCACTCTTGTCTCCCCTGGTCTTTGCCCAGATGTTATCTGCTCCCTCCCATCTGGGTTCCTCTTTCTCAACCTTCTTCTCTCTGCCTGACTGGTTTTTTCATAGTACTTATTATATTTTTAAAGTACCACCTAATTTACTTATTCTCTTTATTGTTTACTGTCTTTCTCCCATGCTGGAATCCTAGCAATCTTTTTGTTCATTTACATTTCTCAAATGTCTAACAGGACACCTGGCACTCAGTAGGTCTGTAATAAAAAATTTATGATTGAATAGGTGTTTCTAAAAATCTAAAAATCTTTCCTTTTTCTCACAACTTTATTGCATTTGTTAAATAAATTCTTTGCAAAATTATTTTTGGAGTTCTTTTAAAGTATCTTTGCTACACACTGAGCAAGTGATTAGAATGCCTATTTGACAGCCATAGCCAAATACACTGAGAATTCAAGCAGCTTCTAGAACTCAAATGATGTCCCAGTAGCTGCATTGTGGCGAGTAAGGGGAAATTATTATAGTGAAAGTCAAAGAAATACACAGAGGCCAGGCTACTGAGGGTCTTGTGAGCCAGGGCAAGGAGTCTGAATTGTGTTTTCAGGTAATCAAGAAGCTACTGGAGGTTTTAGGCAGGAGGTAGACGAAGACACTGAGCATCGTAGAATATGGTTGATAAGGCCCACTGGATTGCTCTGAGGGTGGCATTGTCCATTTTTTTTAATTCAATGTCCCTCATCTTCTGATGATGCATAATTTAGCAAGCTTGGTTGTACTGGGTAGTAGAGCACTAGCTAGAAGTGTAGGGTCAAACCATCTTTGGGGTGCTCAATTTCACCCCTGGATCCTCACTAACTACAGTGTGGTCTGTGGGTTCATAAAACATGCAGAATCCCAGGCCCCATGCCGGACCTACCAAACTGGAATCTGCATTTTAATAAGATCTCCAGGTGATTTGGAGGCACACTAGAGATGAAGCAGCACTGTCTTAAGGCATAGAATATTGATTGAGCCCCTCACTTCTAGCTATGTAAGGACAATACTGGGGAGGGTTGGATGAGAGAATTCTTTCTTTCCAGAGTCTGGGCTACATGTTGACCTGCTGCCTATGGCAGTGACTTCTATCCTTGGCTAAGAGCATAAAAGTGTCCACGGATCAGAAAGCTTGAGAACTACTACATTAGATCAAAGTAAAATAAAGCCTCTTGTGGGAAGCAAGAAACTTTTTGAGTAGGCTTTTGGGTAAGCAGGATGGAATGTACTGATGAGAAGAAAGAAATGACAAGAAGAAAGAAGAGTCAACCTGCTTCTAAAACAAATAAACACACCAAGAGAAGGAATGTCAGGGTCTAAATTTGGATCTCAATGTCCTCTTCATTGTGACTTTTTCTTTGTCATACATAACTGACTTGCTAAAACCAGGCACACTCCCCCACTTAGGGCCCTGCTGTTCTCTCTGCCCCAAATGCTCTTCCACCAGGTAGCCATATAATTAATTCCCTTTCCTCCTTCAAGACTTTTACCGAGATTTACCATCCCAATGATGCCTACCTGAACACTCAACTGAAAATTATAATCCACCTCACTGCATTCACCACATTCCCAACTCCCTTCACCTAGCTTTGCTTTTCTTTTTCCATATTACTCACAACCTGCTAAACCTCCATATAACTTATTTATTTATTATGTCTATGGATACTCTACTCTCTCCTGGCTAAAATAGAAGCTCCATGAGGAAAGGCTTTTTATTTGTTCTCTGATCTATCCCAAGCATCTACTCCAGAGCAATGCCTGATACATTGTACATCCACAATAAATATTTTTTAATTGAAGAAGAGAGTTTTGCAGATAGAGGCAGTGGAGCTTAAGAGATCAAAGTCGGCTGTTAGACTCAGGCCGAACCTGAATTTGAATGCTGGTTCAGGCAATTACCAGGTTCATGATCATTGGCAAGTTATTAAGCTCTCTAGACCTCAATTTTCTCACATGTAAAAATCTGCTTCACAGGGTTGTGGTAAGAATAAATAAGATAATATCTGAACACCGCGTATCACCTGGCACTTAGTAATTGGTCATTCACTATGGTTGTCACATCATTATTAGCTACTTTATCTTTTATGCTCCCAGGAGTTGGTGTCCAACTGCTTCCTGATTGGATTAAAGGCAACAGGCAGCCCCAGGTTCTCTTTGGCTACATAAAGACTAGCTCAATTTTCCATTGCTCAAGAAGATAATATTGTTCCAAACTCAAGGATAGGAATAAAACACATTTACCTCACAGCGGGTCTGTGCCAAAAACATTGTGAGAGGTCATTTAGTTGAAACTTTATATTACTTTCACAGGTAAGGAAGGCCTGAGGCAGAGAGATTTTCTAAAAGTCACATCGCTTGTTAGTGTAGAGTATAACCTGAAATCCAGGCTTTTAGATTCCCAGGCCAGCTCAATTTTCCATCACTCAAGAAGAAAATATTGTCCCAAACTCAGGGATATGAATAAAACACATTGACTTCACAGCACGTCTGTGCTAAAAGCATTGTGAGAGGTCCTTTAGTTGAATCTTTATATTACTGTAACAGGTGAGGAAGGCCTGAGGCAAAGAGATTAAAAGTCCCATCACTTGTTAGTGTAGGGTAGAATCTGAAATCCAGGCTTTTAGATTCCTAGGCCAACATTCTTTCCACTTCATTCAGCATGGAAACTGTTGTAAAAAGTTCTAAAGTTTTCACCCTATACAAGTTTAGCATAGAGAAGTAGAAGACAATTGAGATCACGTCTGGGAGTAACCCAGGGTGCCTCTCTAGCACTCAGTAGCCCCTGCCAAAACATGCCCATCATTGTTGTAATTCATAATTAATGATCTGCACACGAATAAACATTAGACAAACCCTGCCTATAACCTGCAAGAACACTAAAGTCCTTTATACAGTCATATAGAAGATTCTAATCAAGCAAAGATAAGTCCATCAAGGAATTGCTGCAGAGATTTTTCAACCCTAGGATAGTAATTTTAAATACCTTAGGCTATACCTATAATCGCATATTTGGATTGAGATTTATTAACCCATGTAGTAAACTATTTTGGCTGACTTTTTTTCCCAGAATATTGTTTAAAAGTGTCAGAAAAGTAAAATCTATGGGATTTAGATATATGTAAGTAATTATAAAGTTGGTTCTTCCACTTGTACAGCCAAATGACCAAATAACATACACTAAAAGAGAAGCTGTATAAAAATTCAAATATGCAAGATATAACAGACCAGTCTGTAATTAAGCAAACCTAAGTTACTAAAAATAAAACAAAACAAGGAAGCAAACAAAACAGTTGTTATGGAAATATGTTTGAATCACTGAAAGCAAATTAAAGATCCCTCCTATTTGCCAAACATTACCACTCAGACTCCACTGCACAGTACAAGCCTGTGCAAATCAACATCATAAAACAATACATGGTATGCAGTACCATAGTAGACCTCCAAGACATAGCAAAACAATGAATAATATGAAAGTCCCCATGGGTAGTTGATTATGAAGTTCTTTACCTGAAGAATCTAATCTTCTAATCCATTTTAAGCTCATTCTTTTTTTCATAAATATTTATTAAGCATCTCCCACGTAGGGTTTGAAACATCAGGAATTCAAAGATAAATAATGTTTTTATATATTCCAAACCCAGTTTAGAACTTAGGGAAGAAAGTCTAGACAGAGTTTGTTCTCAAAGCGATGGGTAGATTAGGAAATGAAAATAAAAACATCCATGTTTAGCTGGGGCAGATGTCCCACAGCCCTCACTGTCAGGCAAAGGCTAAATATATAATTACACAGGGCTGATTTGGGAGGAAAATAAACAAACAGGAAATGTAAGCATTGTTTTAAAAGACTAAATCTAAGTTTCAGGGATTGAATAGGAAATACAAGCAGTAATTTCCTTGTGGCTAAGCAGGAAATATATAATCAAGGAAAGTCAAGCTTCTGCCTAGAACAAATGACAAGTAGGTAGAATGTGAGGAAATAGATAAATGCCAGCCTGAGTCTGAAGTGTATTAGAGTTTCCACTGAGGAAGCCAGCCATGGCATTAACACAGATGAGCACTCTCCTGCATAGGGATCAGGACATCTCTGATATAAGATAGGTTTATTCCCATCACATTTCTTACCCCAGTAGACAGTACCCAGAGAGACCTAACACAGAAATATGCAACAGATCAGGCAGGACATGGCAAAATGCCAAATAATAGAGTAACAGAAAGTTATTGGGGTCATTCTAGCCATCTGAGAATCAAATGAGTAAACATTACCTATGTGTTTAGCTCTGGAATAGTGAAGGAATAGAGATTGTTTGACAATGCAACTTACCTTCTCTAGCTGCAAATAAAAGATTCTAGAAGTTTTGGGGAGGATTTTAGGGTCCTGAACTCCCAGTTGCCAGTTCCTAAATAATGATAGTCAACTATTTCTTAATCCCACAAACACAATTAGACCAGCTCACTCCCATTTATCTGCTTGCAAGTTTCTGCAGATCATCTCCCTAAGACAACATCAAACATTGCAGTAGGAGCACAAACTGAAATTGGACAGCCTGGGTCAGAATCAGGCCCAACCCTACTGGTTGTGTGATCTTAGAAGAGTTAACATAGCTAAGCCTCAATTTCTTCATGTTTTAAAGGGGGAAGTTAGTAGAAAACTAACAGAGATTACCGTGAGGCTTTACAAAAAAGTTATCACGTTAAAAGTTCAGTTACCTTCGTCATGATTAGTGTACAGTGTCCTCGACAATGATGAGTGTGGTGCCAGTGGCCATCAGGATGCAGTCAGTGTGGCATTTTTAATATTTTGTTGTCATTCTTACTGGTCTGCTTGCTAAATGCATTCATATATTGACTAATATGTACTATTTAGCTCATCCACACCAGACGGCCCCGAGTGGTCCTTCAGGGTCTCTCCATATATCCTTATCCCCCCTGAACTAATACCTAGAAGGATTGTTCCTCTGTATTCTCCATGAGTTAGGCTCTCAGTAAGTTAGTTCCCATTTCAGACTTCATTTGATATCCAAGGAAGGCAGATTCCGTGACTGAATCCTCAATTTCAACATCATTCAGTAGGGATTGGACAGTGTGTGTCCTCAGGGCATTATCCTGTTCAGCCAGGCTAGGGGCAAAGTTCCAGGAACAGTGATGGCTTCTAGACCCAAGGGATCCTGGGGGCCATCGTTGCATAGTTTCCTTCTATACATATCAGTACCTAGACAACATACTATTCTCCTTAACATTCCTTTGTGTGCTCACAATGTACACATTATGTTCAATGTACAATAATTAATTAGATCTTCAAATTATCAAAATAAAGGTAGCTTGATAATTTGAGAATTTACTTTGAAAAAGTAAAAGCAACCAAAAAGGTACTTCAGGTAAGAGCAAAACATTAATGAGAAGCAGAAACATCTTTCCTGTCCTTGGGTCCTTTTTTTATCAGAACGTTTCATCTGTTCAGCCCTTAATCTCAATACACCACGATCTTGAAATCTTATACCAAGTTTAGATACAAATTCCAGAGCCATTATTGAAGCTTGAATTACTGATGCTTAGAATGTAGAATTAGAAAATGTCAAAGTCCGGGTCCCTATGAATCAAGACTGTGTAGCATTATAAAAACATGGTGAAATTGTCCCAATTGTCTCTCTATCCTGAGGCACTCTCTTCAATTCCTCTTATGCAGAGAACTGAAGGACAATCTGATGGTTTATGAATCTATCCTATTTCTTCCACACACACCAAGCAACTGTACTTTATATTTCTAGGCCTAATGATGCTGGAAATTGCTGTAAGGACATCACACCTAAAAGAGGATTGACTTGAAGCAAACACTTTACAAATGTGTATCTTTTAAGAGTTGCCACAGTAAGAATTAAAATAAAGCACGTATGTGTCTCCTAAAACATAATAAAGCATACATTTGTATTACTAGTGTATATTTGCTATTATAATAAGACAACTACTCTTATGAGGCAAAGACTGATTGAAGTATATCAGTTCCAAATGGAGACAGATGTGTTTTCCTTCAGCCATTTCTTTTTTTAAAAAAAATGCATATTTCAAACATTTATGTGCTCTTTCATTAACAGCAGTATGAATTCAATTTTCCAGACATTCTCATTATGTGTTGGTAAGATTACCATTTGCATTTTGTCTGTAAATAACCGAAGACCAAGGAGAACAGATAGCTGTTTGGGTAAGACAACCAGATAATGTGGAAAGCAAAGCTACTCTCCAATGCAGCTGGAAAAGTTCATTAAAATAATCTGAGAGAAGGCCAACTCACTATGCTGGTGGTTGTCAAAACCTGCAGCGCATAAAATCACCTAGGAATCTTGTAAAAACTACAGATTCCCAGGACCCCACTTTCTTGAGATTCCGATTTAGGAGCCTGAGGAATAAGGCACAGAAATGTGCACTTATGACAAGCATTGCAGGAATACGATTCATATATGATTAAAGGGTTGGAAATAAAGCCTTCAGGCAAAAGCCAAAAAAAGTGAGTTATTTAGACAGAAGAGAGATTGGATTTCATTTTCTTAAAGTACTGTATATATAGATTACAGATGAAGATAGATAGATAATAAAGAAACAATTCTATATTTCCACCAGACATGACAACTTTGAATTGCAACATTTACATAAGGCACTCTTTACATAATAACACTATGTTATTTGGCTAATTATAATAGGGAATGGGAGTTACAGATTTTCATCTGGAAGGATGACAAGAATGAAGTATCAGGAGTTCCTTCTGTGTTTTTTAAGAGCAGGGCTCTCTAGAAAACGGGAGACAAGGAATTTACCTGGACAGTGGTGGAATCTGACTCTGCTATTATTATTTTATGAAAGAAAAAGGCATTTTTCCAAGGACTCCTGATGTTATTCTAAAACTGCTCTCACATGTTGGACACATGACCGCAACACTGCTTGCAGCTGTTCATCCTGCTCTTGCCAATCATTATTTATGCCTGTGAAGAGTTGAATAAGGTGCAAAAGAGTCGGTGTCAAATTAGTCCTGAAGAAACTGTGTTTCTTTTGCCTTGATGCTATGTGGTGGGGAAAAGTTGGCTTTTAAGTATATTCTTGATGTTCTTAAACCCAGGATAAGGAAGATACACAATCTTATATCTCTGCTTCCAGGAAACACATGCAGCCCAAGTAAGTTACAAAAAAAAGAAACCCATTTTACATACAATAGCATGACTGTTGTGAAAGAATAACAATAACTTTGGAAGGAAGAATAAAAATATGCTCATTTTCCTCTAACTGCCATATAGAAATTTTTGTAAAAATGACATTAATTTCCAGTGTATCTGATTAGTAGAGGGTTTCTCAACCTTGACACCACTGACATTCTAGGCCAGATAATTGCTTTGGGGGCTGTTCAGTGCATTTTCAGATGTTTAGCAGCATCTTTAGCCTCTACAAACTACATGACAAAAGCATCCCCATCCTCATCGTGATGATCAAAAATGCCTCCATACATTGTCCATGAGGGCAAAATGACCACTGGTTAGAATAATAGTCCATGGTGGTAATCACATAACCTGCTTTTACCTGACTGAAGTAGCCCAGTATAGACTGGAATTTACCCATTCCTGGAATGTCCTAGTTAGTACCATATTGCTTTCCCTATACTGTTGTTTAAACATAGCAATACTCAGACAAACCAAGGCAAGCTATTAGTAGCTGTCATAAGGAGGGTACACACAAGCAGGAGAAGACTACTACAATCACAATCTACCACAGAAACCTCAGAGTGAAAACACACTGGGATTGATTCAAAGTGCTTCCTAGTATCCATAACTTATCCATAACCAAGGGTGACCAAAGAAAGGGACTGGAGCCATGGCTCTACCACTACCTATCCCTTATTTGGCATGATCCTCTTATGCACCCAGGTCTGAATGTACATAAAGATGTGGTGTAAACAGTGTTTGTTTTGATTGTCCCCTTGGTGACTTGATGTTCTCAAGTCATGGGCTTTGGAGTCACACTGACAGAAGTTCATATTCTAGTTATGCCACTAACTGGTTCTGCGATCTTTAATAAGTTATTTAACCTCTTTAAGTCTCAGTTCCTTTATCTAGAAGGTGAGAATAATAAATCAAGCCCATAAGGTATGGTGACAATAAAGAAAGTATGTAAAACACAGGCATAACATAAGCACCCAATGAAAACAAATTTTTCATTGTTTTTGCTGTTGCTTTTGCTGCTATGGTAATCATTGGCATTATTATCATTATACCAATTGATGTTAAGTTTCTTAAACCCCAGTGAGTTCAGGAATTTCAAGGCAAGGACCACTGCCCCAGCCTATTCCTCTTTTTCTCTTTCATATCTAGGAAATCCCTACATCCTTCTAACTTTGATGAGTGATTTCATAGAAAAATGTTATCATCTTGGTCACTAACCAAGCCACCACCACCAATTTTATGAATATCTTTAAAAGAATGCCCTCCGTGAATTAACTTGAAGCCCTAATCCTCATGATGGAAATTTTGGCATTTCAGCAGATTTGAGGTCCCAGAATTTGGAGGTTAGGAGGATCTTTCAGTGGTCCTCCATTCACATTAGCTTGTAAGATGTCACCTAAGAGTAAGAAGAATCAGTTCTTCTAGCATCTTAGTGCTGGGTGAAGAGAGGATAAAGACAATTGAGACAGAGAATTTGGCTAGTGACAACATGTGATTACAAATTTCCACTTTCAACCCCCCTTTCAACCTTCCACACTTGACTACTTGCCAGAGAAGTTGCATACTTCCCACAGCCTGAAAAGCCATGTTCCTTTTCCCTCCCTAGGGAAATCTTACCCATTCTTCAAAGATCAACTCAAAAGTAGTTTTCTGTGAAGCCTTCCCTGCTAAACCCAAGTTGAGGGTAATCACTCACAGAACTTTAGAACTGGATAAAATCTCTATATTTTTATAGTTAGTCTGTGTTTTGGAGGTATGATTAAAGAGATTTTAGTAGGAAAAAGGACTGACTGATTCCAGCTGTTGGTATTCTACTTGGAATTATGATTGTTATTTTTAATGTCTTTAAATTGCACTAGATTCTAAGTTGTTGGGATGGAATCCCTGTTGTACTCAATATTGTCTGTCCATAGCATCTAAAACAGTGCATGAACCATAGTTCATACTTAATAAATACCAGTTGAATGAATGAACCCTATATTATTAACCAAGCAGGTTTAATAGATACTATTTGCTGCTGCTTATCAATGTCAGCTTAATTGTTCCTCTTGAGTATCCATGGATATCCACCAGCACATCGATCATGTTAAAGGTCATGAGGAGTAGTTTTACAAAAATCATGTATTACTAAAGTTTTTAAAAATTTTTTGGTTTTCTTACTATTATTCACCCCAGCACAAGAATTTTAAAAAATTGAAATAGAATAATAATAAAAATCAACATGAGTAATGCTATCTAAACCAAGTGATTTGGTGTACATTTTCTCATTTAATCTTCAGAGCAACTTGTAGGTAACATAATTATTCCCAGTCTACAGCAGGTTAAGCTGAGGATGCTTTGCTCATAATCACATGGCCAAGCAGAGACCATGTTTCTCAATGCCAACCGCATGTCTTTCTTACTTCATTGTTAGATTCACTGTAACTAGAGAGTACGTAATCTCTCAAACCCATCCACACTCATTGAAGTCTATGGAAAACAAACTGGAGACAAAAACACCCAAAGGCAACAATGAGTTGACTCTTTCTGCGGTTAGTTTTTCTCTGTATTTTTTTCAAATCTATTCATTCTTCCTGACTACAGCATCATTTGCCATAGTCTTCTCCTAAGTCAATGTCATACTTCCTCTCAACCACTTGAGAGATTGCAGATCTTTGTCATTCAACATCATTTAATTTCCTGAATAAAGAAACAAAAAAAATGGAAGAGGTTTAGGTATATGTCTAGAGTTGATTTTAATTTCCTGTTTGCCCTTGTAATTATGGTTTTTCTTCTTTGCTTTTGAAAACTATAATGAGTGTTTGAAGTATTACAATTACTTTCAATTGCAAAAACTGCAATTACTTTTGCACCAGCCTAATATATGTTCTATGTGGTCTTTCTCATCTTTAAAAGAGCAAGCAATTGATTATAAAACAACGGTGTCAACAGCCATTGGATATCTACCAATTATCCAATAGGACAATTTATCTAATGAATTATCTTTTAGGTTACCTATATGCTTAAATTTGGTTACAACACACTTTTACACTGGTATATGTAAGACAGAAGAACATGCAGCCCAAATCTCGACTTCCCTTGCTGCCAATATTGATGGAGTTTATGAAAAATTAAAATGATGAAGAATGCTTCAGGTGTTCATTTCCAAATGCAATGCATTTCTTTTTATTTTTTCCATTTTAAAAATAATATGCACCCATTATAAAAAAAAAACTTCATCATTATCAACATTAAATAAATAGGGCAATTTCCTTCATAATCTCTTCTGTTCCACCTTCACCTCCAAGCCAACTCTCACTCCAGTGGTATTATGTTAATAATTTGTGTGTTTGTGTGTTTGTGTGTTTGTGTGTATGTGTGTATACATGTGTTTCCAGGAAGAGAGAGAAAAAATGCAGATATATAGAAAGCATGATACACATTTTTAATTTGATTTTCTTTGCTTACTAGTATATCATAAACGTCTCTCTTACCAGTATAATACAAATTGACCTCATGCTTTTTAATAGCTTCATAGTGTTTTATGGAATGCTTATACTACAAATTTGCTAAATCATTCCCCTATCAGTGATATTTTGACAGACATTGACAGATATTTTTAATTTTTTTTATTGTGTGACAATCCACAGAGGACATCTTCATGTTTACATCTTTGTGCTCATTTGGGCATTACTACTAAAGAAAGTCTTAGACAAAGAATTCCTGATTCAAAGTGTATGCATTTTTAAAATGCAAGTCATGGGCTTTGGAGTCACACTGACAGAAGTTCATATTACTTTCTTACTTCATAAGCCTGTTCAATTACCCTCCAAAGGGCTATGAAAATTTCTGCTTTCCACACGATGTATGAGTCGCCTTATTTCTCTACACCCTCACAGTGTGGATATCATCAACTGGCTTCACTTGAATTCCCCTGAAAGCAGGTCCTGAGACAAAAATGTGAATGCAATACAGATGGTCACTGACTTCCAATGATTCCACCTATACTTTTTCAACTTTACGGTGGTGCACAAACTATAGACATTCAGTAGAAAACACTGTGATTCTCTCACATGATGCTGGGCCATGGCAGTGAGCTGCAGCTCTCACTCAGCCACACAAGGGTAAAAACACCAGTACTGTACAGTACATTGTGTTGCCAGATGATTTTGCCCAACTATAGGCCAATGTAAGTGTTCTAAGCAGTTTAAGGTGGGCTAAGCTAAGCTATGATGTTTGGTAGGTTAGGTATATTAAATGCATTTTTGACTTAAACATATTTTCAACTTACAATGGTTAATCAGGAAATAACCCCATTGTAAATGGGGGAGCATCTGTAGTTTATTTTGAAGAGAAGTCCAGGAATCATTATGAGGTTGTAAAGAGTAAGACAAGAAGTGGGGAACAAATAGACAGAACATTGACTAGCCAGTTACCTCTATCTGTAGTGTGGTCAACTATCGCAGTTTGCATGGAATCAATGGGGTGTCCCAGGACACAGAATTTCCAATGCTAAAACTGGGACAGTTCTAGAAAAGCAGAGATAAGTTGGTTACCCTACTGTATGGGCAATTGGGCTCAATTATTCTGGAGACCCTTGGAGAGGCCATATGGAACACAACTTAGGATTGTTCCAACAAAAGGCAAAGATGTGAAGTATTTATTCACCAGCTCTTAGTGGTTTGGAGGTACTCCAAGGCATTCTGGCTCAGTTACTTCCCATCTGACCTGTGCAGGGACAAAGCATGGTCCTGTGTACAAAGATAGCCCACTGGAGGAAAGGTGCAGGAATTTGTTGTCATGTCTGAGAAATGTCTGCGGACAAACGCTGGGATCGGCCAAAAGGATATGGGGGTGGGGGTGCCAATACCATCTATACATGATTATTTGTCCCCAGTCTGATCAGCAAAACGATGTTATCTCAATATTGTTTTCATTTACTTTCTCTAATGAGTGGGAATTTTGGACCTAACTTCATATTTGCATCCCTTTTTGAGACTCAAGTTTTCAAGCATTTAAGTACAGTTTTAGGGTAGGTTATTTTCTTGGCCTGGGACAACCAACTTCCATAATAGAAAAAAAATTTCAATCAGTTTACCTAAAATATGTGTGTATTGGGATGGAATGGGATGGTATGGGAGAGCAGAGTAAACTCTTCCAGGTGAACTAAAGGTGAGAATTAATGATTTAATTATAGTATTTTCATGGCCACAATCCTTGTTGGGCTTTCCTTTACCTTATTTTTAAAAAACTGTACATATGTATGGGGTAAGTATATACATATGTGTCATTATACATATTTATCATATACATATTATCATATAGTGTATATATATACATATCATTATATATTGTACAGTTTTATGCACAGTTTTTTTAAAATGTACATATGTATGGGGTACAATGTATAGTGATCAAGTCAGGGTAGTTAGTATATCCATCACCTCAAACACATCATTTCTTTGTGTTGGGAATATTTCAAGTCTTCTCCTCCAGGTATTTTGAAATATACAATAAATTACTGTTAACTGTAGTCACCCTACAGTGCTGAAGCAGAATTGAGCTCCTTGAGTTTTGTACGTCATGTTTTTTTAGGTTCCCACTGAGCTGATTTTTGGCCATGATTCACACATATCTCTCCTCCAAGGCTCTTCTCACAATGCATTTCCTCCCAGTCACGTTTTCAAATGACTTCTTATTCCCTGTATGCCTGTGTGTGCATGGCCTCATCTCACTTTCACTGTGACCATTGCTGCTCATTTCTATTTCCTTCAAGCCTCACTTACTGCTGCCTAATTTGCCTTCTAGCTCAGAGGAAAGCAGAGATGTTTAATGGAGCTCTCAGAATCATCATTACTGAAACCTGACACAGTCAAATCCCTTGTGTCCCTTAATACGCATAATAGTGCTTAGCCTAAAAGCCACAGTCTAGGAGACTCACTGTATCATAATGAGAACATTCAGAATATAACTAAATCATAAATTTAAACTTCAGATTCTATCACTTCATTGATTAAGCTCTCAGACATTTCCCCAACTACCTAAGACCTGTCATTATTAATCTTACCTATTTTATTAATTCCATTTCACTGTGTTTCTTAGCACATATGTTACAGCCTCCCACTAAGTCTATCCTCCAATCATGATTACAAACTGGCAGTACCTTAGAATGATGATCTTCTGATAGTTTTATTACTGAGCAGGAAGCAATCTGTATAGTTTCTGTCTCACAAATTAATTGCTTAGACTTTTCCTGCTAAGCTTCCACCTCAGAACTTGTCCCCATTTCAAAGAGTAAACCAACCCTCATTTTACAAAGATAACAACTAAGATTCCAAGACATTAAATGACTTGCCTGAGGCTACACAACTCATGGCCACAGACAGAACTCTTCCTCCTAGGCTGCTTGTGTTATGTCGGGGTGATTCATCTTCTCTATGCTTCTCTGAAAAAAACAGAATCTGTCAAGCAGTCATCTCCCCATCTCCCCACCTGCCTCAGACCCCTGTGCTTCAGTTCTGTTCTCTACCACTACTCTACTCTACCCTTCAATCACTTCACTTCAGAGAAGCTAAGACCCCTTCAGAGCATCAGCATGGCCACAGGCATGGCATGAACTCCAGTCTTCTCCAGATACTTGGGCACTCACAGTGCCCTATCTGGATAGTCATTCACCTCTTTGTGAATAATGCATCTGCCTGAACAACCTAAATTCAAGGCCCCTGAGTGCATATATATTTATATAATTCCTTGCACTCACCATCGTGCCAAAATGCTTATCACAATTCATATGGTAGATATTTCACAAGTATTTAATGAGAATGATAATGATAACAATGTCATGGGAAGAATCAATTTTTAAAATTGTGTTGTGGAAAAAATATACACACATATATAATATACATATATAATACGTAGTATACATGCACACATATACATATAGCTGTAGTTTTCTACTCTTAACAATAAAATTAATCATATTGGAATTGAAAGAATGGTAAGAGATAATGGCTTACCAACATAGTGCTGCCTGTTCAGAGACTAGACCGGATTTCACAAGGGTGTCTATTTGTAAGAAGGTAGGGAACTTGTTTCTTTTTTTGTCTTGCTTTTGTTTTTGTGTTGCTGTTTGTTAGAGCAACTGAATTACAAACCTGAAGAGATGAATTTAGGTTTAGAAAGCTGACAATTTTAGTAGACCCCTGATGTAAAATGTCTTTTTCAGCATACTTCCCCAGAGATGGCAAAGATCCTGGACCTAAAGTCAAATTCTGCAACATTAGGCAACTGATGAATCCCAAAGGTGATTTCCTGGTTTATGGGTGATGGTCAAAGGAGTATCAGCCACAGGAGACCACTTCTGTGGGTCAATGAACAATAAGGCCAGGAAAAGGCAACTTACATGTGTAATCTTGCCACTGTTTTGGTAAGTAAGATGTTAGGAGTTTGAAATTCAGCCTACATCTCTGCCTTAAGGTATATGTGGAGATCTTTAAAGTGAGTGGTGGAGAAAGGGTTAAGAAATAGGATTTAATGGGTAATAGATTACAAAAAATGAGAAGGCGTCTTAGCTAAACAAAAGAAGAAAGCAGGTTTTTTTTTGTTTTTGTTTTTTAATTTTCTGGGTGTTTAAAGGTAAGCAATGGTTTTTCATTCCTACCAGACTAAGACAGGTTGCAATTGCCTTAGAGCAGTTGGGAATTTTGTAGGCAAAGGAGAAACCATATTAGGAAAAAAGAATATATTGCTAAGCTGACAAGATACTGTAAATACCCAAAACTAGGACTTATACAAACCGAGGGGGTTAATCTGCCCCTTGATAGACTGGTACAATGAGAAAAAACAAAGTTCGCATGTCTGATTATGCACAAATTTCCTGAGTGAAAATCTTAGCTTGGATTTGTAACCCAAGTCTTTTAATGCATTGAGGAAAGATTAACAGTAAGAGCCTCATATGGTTTGGATCTGTGTCCTCACCCAAATCTCATGTCGAATTCTCCAGTGCTGGAAGAAGGGCCTGGTGGGATGTGATTGGATCATGGGAACAGACTTCCCCCTTACTGTTCTCATGACAGTGAGTTCATTCTTACAAGATCTGCCGGTTTTTTGTTTTTTGTTGTTGTTGTTGTTGTTGTTGTTATTGTTGTTGTTTTTGAGATGGAGGCTCGCACTTTCCCGTGGGCTGGAGTGCAATGGTGTGATCTTGGCTCACTGCAACCTCTGCCTCCTGGGTTCAGATGATTCTCCTGCCTCAGTCTCCTGAATAGCTGGGATTACAAGTGCCTGCCACCATGCCTGGCTAATTTTTTGTATTTTTAGTAAAGATTGGGTTTCACTATGTTGGCCAGGCTGGTCTTGAACTCCTGACCTCGTGATCCGCCCACCTCTGCCTCCCAAAGTGCTGGGATTACAGGCATGAGCCACCGCGCCCAGCCACAACATCTGCTTGTTTAATAGTGTGTTGCACCTCCCACTTCACTCTCTTCCTCCTACTCTGGCCATATAGGATATGCCTCCTTCCTCTTCACCTTCTACCATGACTGTAATTTTACTGAGGCCTCCCCAGCCATGCTTCAATTAAACCTCTTTTCTTTATAAATTACCCAGTCTTAGGTAGTTATTTATATTGCAATCTTTGCCATTACTTTCAATTACTTTTCCACCAACCTAAATAGCAGTGTGAGAATAGACTAATGCACAGCCCAATGTTTCAAAGGACCCTGAATAGGTGGCCTCTGAAGACAACTGCTTTTAACAATACATTGGGGGTAACTCATTCAGCATTTCTGAAGCCATCAGAGTGTCTTTCAATCAGAAGCAAGGCATTTAGGCCTTTCAGGCTTAAAATTACCAGTTTGAAATTAGCCAACAAAAATTAATAAATGCAATGAACTATGCCCAACTAAAGAATATAAACAGAAAGATACTGGCACAAGGCATTAAACCACTAATACTCATTCTATCTTTTCAGATGCAAAGAGCTAGAAAGAATCAGAGAACTAGGAAATGCCACAGAAACCTCCACTGATCACATGGTTCTGTCATGTGAAAGAGAAAGCAAAATAGAAAACTTCACATTTATGAAGACTAGAAAACACATGTATACATACATATAGTTCATGAGGTAGTGTAAAATGGGGAAATCTATTTTTTCTACTTGGATAGAACTGGTAGAATTTGGCACAATTCCACTTAAAAAAATAAAGTATTCAGTATTCCTTGTGTAAGGTGTTGCTAGAAGAAGAAATTTGCTGAGAAAAAAATTCATCCTTTCTTTGCAAGGAAGATCTTAGGACAGTGGCATCAACATGAGACACTGCATTGACAATACTTTTGTATTCTGCTTTGAATCTTTTTGGAAGTTGGTAGAGGTAAATCACAATTTATTTTTAATAATATGGAACTGTGAAATTTAAGCATGGATAATGACAAGGAAAAGTATTTAATTCTGTCTTTATACCTGGACTTGAAAAAGACCAGTAACCATTCTAGCCATTTAATGGAATTTCTAAACCATATTGTCCTTCCCCAGAAATGGACATCAAGTTCTATGGACCAAAAAGCCGTAGCTGACCTTAGACTCCAAAAAGAACCCAGTAGGCTGGACTTAGGCATGCTGGAGGATGTTCACATTCTTAAGTCAGGGTTATCGTAAGTTATTTCCTGCATTTCATCATAACTGGTCACATGTGGCCACTTGTCAGAGCTGGGACAAGCATTTCCACAAGCAAATAAAAAAGTGTATTTTTTTCATCTTTCTGAACCGTTCTGAGTTCAGATCCTGTCAGGGTTACCGTCCTGTGATTCATGAAGATGCCATCCTAAAATATGAGAGGAAAGTACATTGGTAAAAAGTCAACCTTTGAATTTTGTGCTTGGAGTCTTTAGGAGTCACTGATTAGACTACAAACACCCTTGTCAGCTCTATTCTTTTAGGTCTCATCAGGACTTTCTTGGCCACCAGCAGACAGCAAAGCTCAGAGGGACTGGGGCGCATGTTTAGTACCAAGGTGGTAGGTTGGGATGATGGCAAGTAGACACCACAAGAAGCTGAAAGGGAATTCAGGGTAATATAACCTCTTTGGAATTTCAAAAGAATGAAGAACAAAACTGGTCTTTTCAGAGGGCTGAGATTTAAAAACCACCCTGTCAATGACTCCTGAAAAACCAAGAGAAGTTTGGATAAAACTCCTAGTGATTAGTTCCCCAACTGCTTACACCAGGTAAGAAATGATAGCTCTTCAGAGCTCCCTTTCCATATCAAACTTCAGAGCTCCCTTTCCATATCAAAAGAACTTGAACTGTTCTTTGAGGCAATTTGAGGCCACTGTCCCAGTGGAAAGCTTCTTTTCCAATTGTGTAGCGTGCTACTATATCAGACTCTGAAATGCTGCATGTGCTAAAGTAAGTCAGAGATGGCTAGTCAGATTAGGAAAAAAATATTGTAGGCAGGCAACCAGAGACAAATTTGGCAAGAAAGGATGTCAGGGGGATTTCCAAAGTCTCCTAACTGAGGGACAATGGTAGTGACTATGAATAATTCACAGTGAGTTAACGAAGAGGATTCACCAATTTCAGAAACTATATAATATTTTTGAAGAAAAAGAGAGTTTAAGGACTATGAAAACACATGTCAAGAAATATTATTCCTCTTTTAATTGTTTTCAACAAGAAGGTCCCCCTTAAATATCAATTCTGCCATGAAGAAAAATAAAGGAAAAGCTGTTTCATAGAAAAACTCTCCTCCTGGCAAGATCTTACCACAGATGTTTTTCAGATCTTTAAAGACGGCTTATTAATGGTTTAGCTCTCCACTATATTATAAAGCATTTTTCAAAGGTTTGTTCTATCTCTGTTTACACTATCTGATAATAATAAAGCAGAGTTCGTTTTTAGCCAATGAAAATGACTCTTCACAAGGCTGTACATTTGTTTGAACCCAGGCAAGCCACAAACAGTACAAACTCTTCTGCGTGTTCAAAGTTCTCGAAACACCCATGCATAACACCACGAACAACAAAGACAGGAACCGCGGACCAGTTCTCCAGTCCCAGCCTCAATTTTTTGAGTAACTGCTTCACCATGTAGAGACCTTGCTCTGATCCATCTCTGCATCAGAGAGAAAAGGAAGAAAAGAAAAACCTACAATCCTATTTTCATCACTAAGACAGGCCCTTTCCTTTCTCTGTGTGAAAACATCAAGAGTTTCTGGTTGACTGGAGAAAATTTACAATCCAGCCCCACAACCTCATGTGACTTTTTATAGAAGAAGGAAGTACTGGAGCCTATATGCAACAGTGACAATGTGCTGTGGCCGCTCAGTGTTGGCCACAACAGCTTCAGTTACTAAAAACTCTGACCAACAGGGGAAATGAACAAGGAGGCTATCAGGCATTAGCTGTGGGAGAAGAAAACAAGTTCCCCACAGGGCACAAAGAGAAAGCAACTGTTATGGCAGGTCAAGGCCTAAAGCTGCAAGAAAAGGAAATACAATTACAAAACCAGATGCAAGGCAGCAGAAGGGTGTGGATTTCTCTTTCAGCTGGTGAATCTACATATGGCTACAACCTTGCTGACCTCTCTGGTCATCAAACCACAGCAGGAGTGCCCCAGTTGATGAAGAAATATTATAGTGTTTGGAACACCTTACCTGTCCATAAAATGTTGATGTATTTAAATATCTATATCCTGTGTGCTTATCATTTGTGTTCTTCTTTTGTGTTACAAGTGACTAGATTTTCTCCAAAAAATTCTATAAACCAGGCCCTAAACTGACATTATCTTAGCTTGTGTTTTCTTTAGCTATTTCTACACAGTGAAAGACAGGGCTGATTCTTCTTTCCAATGAATGAAAAAAATAAATTAGGCCAGGTGTGGTGGCTCACATCTGTAATCCCAGCACTTTGGGAGGCTAAGGAGGGCAGACTGCTTGAGCCCAGGAGTTCAAAACCAGCCTGGGCAACAGGGTGGAACCCCACTCTACAAAAAATAGAAAAATTAGTTGAGCATGGTGGCAGGTACCTGTAGTCCCAGCTACTCGGGAGGCTGAGGTGGGAGGATCACTTGAGCCCAGGAGGCCAAGGCTGCATTGAGCCATGATTGTACCACTGTACTCTGGCCTAGGTGACAGAGTGAGACCCTGCCTCAAAGAAAAAAAAAAGTATATCTTCCAAATGATATTATGTAAGTTGTCCTTAAGTATAGTATATAGGAATGTAGTTTAGAACTTCCCTCCCAGAGAGCTAGTGTTCAGAGTGGGCCTGCAGGCCTCCTAGCTTCTCTTTTAAGTATTTTAGGAGGTGAAGTAGACTGTTTTGGGGAAGAATCACTTTCTGAAAAGGTACCCAGTGTCTTTTGACTATTCCCTCATAACCCTGCCCAGTCTGAGCTGGTCCTTTCTTTGTCTAGACACCTGACAATTTCAGGGCTCAGAAATGAGAACATGAAAGACAGTTTAAGAAAGATAATATGTTAGAAGGACAAGGGAGGCTGTCCTACATAACCAAAATAAGTGAAGTTAAAAATCAAACTAGAAGCACCCTATGGCAGATTAAAGATGGCAACAAATTCTTTAACACTCTTCCTTTTGAGAGATGGGATCTATTTCCCCTCCTTTTGAATCTGAGCTTGCTGGTAACTGCTTTGATGCATACAGTGTGACCGAAATGACACTCTGCCCTGTGGGCCTTAACTCTAAGAGAACTGGCAGTCTCCACCTTGGTCTCTGGGAGCTCTGAGCTGCCACAGCTCTGACTGCCTTGCTGCAGAGATCATACGGAGAGGCCCTGAGACTATATAGAGAAGGGGCCAGCTGAGCCCCCTTTCCCACCATCCCCATCAAGGCAGCAGGCACAGAACCCTCCAGAGCAGCCTGGGCACCGGCTGAATACCTCTCCAGTAATGCCAGTGAAACCGTGTGGAGCAGAAGAATCCCCAGCTAAGCCCTGCCTGAATTCCTAATCCACAAAAGTATGTCATATAAATAAATTATTTATTTATTAAAATGGTTATTATTTTAAATCACTGAGTTTCAGGTAATTTGCATGCAGTAATAGATAACCAGTACACAGCCTCTGAGAAGAGTATATAATTTTTAGAATAAAATCTCCAATTGTGGAAAGTGTGATAAATTCCAAATTTTTTGGTCAGTTAAAAAGAAGATTACATTCTAGGTGTGTATGTTCCGCAACATGTATACAGAGAAGAGAAAAGCTAAGGAGAAAAGACATGAATCTCTTGCCTGCTGGCAAAGCTTCCCCAAACAGATATTCTTCTAAAGGCTGCATAGAAGCTGGATCATTGTAAATCTTTCCAACAAATATCTACTGAGTAACTGCTACATGTCCATCACTGTATTAACCACTAAGGTTTTAATAATGATAAAAATATAATTTTTGCCCTGGGAAATTTTGCTCTCTTGCAGACCATTAGCAAATTAATATGTAAATTTTAAAATTGGTTTAAATCAGAGGTTGACAAACTTTTTCTGTAAAAAGCCAGAGAGTGAATGTTTCAGATTTGTAGGCCAACTCTGCCAGTGTAGTGCAAAAACAGCATTTTAGACAATACATAAACAAATGAGAGCAATGGAATCCCAATAAAACTTTATTTGTGGATGCCAAAATTGGAATTTCACATGATTTTCATATGTCTTGAAATATTAATCTTCGTTTAATTGTTTTCAACAATTTGAAAATATAAAATTGGTCTTTAATACACAGGCTGTACAAGAGGCAGTGGGCTGGATTTGATCCTCAGGTATAGTTTGCCAACCTCTTTTTAAAATTCTTATCAGATGGGCCTAAAGCAGGTAGAACTTGCAAAAAGTTAAAGAGCATTATCAGACGAATTTAATGTTCTGGATTGTCATGAATACAAATAACCTGCCTTCTATTTCCGGTATTCTCCATGCATAAGGAAGGGCATGAACTTATAGCCTGCAAGAGCAGCTTAGAGTTTTACCAGGGAGGAGCTCTGGGAAGCATCAAGACCCCAGAGGAGGGGAGGACTCAGCCCAAGGAAGGAGAGAAGGAACCACAGAGACGAGTGGGAGGGCACGTCTGCAAAGGCAGCCGGATGTTGTACAAACATTCAGCAAGAAGCACTCAAAGGGCGAAAGTGGAACTTCATGGAGAAAGAACAGTGTGACAATATTTTTTAAAAATTTTCCCCCTTTGTAAACTCCTAGTGCCTTCGAGTAAAGCTGTTCATGGAGCATATTTAAGACATCTAGAGCCAAGTAAATTGGAAGCACAGAAATGAATACAGAAGAAAATTTAGGACATCCTTCTTATTGAAAGGAGTTCATCAGGTTGCCACCTATCCTTCCTTTAAATTTTGCTATTCCACTTGATGCTGAAATAAGCTCATTTTGGCAAAAGACTTGCTAAAGACTTGATGCTTTGTATATTAATGTTTTGTATTTGCTTTGTTTTTATATAAAGAGCCTTCAAAAACTATTGTAAAAATTAAAAATATATGCAATAGATCTCCATAGTAACAGTGCACAAACATGCACCCTGCCCCACACCATCCACCAAGTACGATTATACGATTGCTTAACTGAGCTAACTCAGAAGAAAAAGGAAGTCTGAGACACACACATTTCTACCCTTTGTATTCAGAGATGATGTGTCTCCTGGTGTATATTCCCCCTGCATCCTTCTCATGCTTTCAACGTCATGAAGGTATAAAAGTGTACTCCCTATCACCAGGGTAGCAGCTGTGACCTACATTTTCTTCACATTCTGATGCTGTTTGTGGCTTCCTCTTCCCTTCAGGCAGCCCATAATGTCTTTGTTCAAAGCACTCTTTCCAATAGCTGATGACTTAGTGTCAGGCAAGTCCACAGCTGTTTCAATCATTCTGTCCACACAGACACCAAACAACAGGAATTAGGTAGGCATGTAAACCAACCTAAGATAAGAGTAGTCTGCTCTGGGGAAAAAATAGAAAGTCATTTCACGATATACAGGCAACATTTTGTGTGATTTATTTGACATCAACTAGATGACTAATCGCTGTGGATTTCTTTTCACTCAGATCACATGATTCTTCTCTAGGGTCTCAATCAACTATTTCCATTTTGCTTAACTTAAAAAAATCAGAAGCCTCCAACAGTCAATGGTACAATTTTTAAAGTAAATTTTGTACACCTCCCCCACTCCCCAATCATGCCCTTTTCAATTACTGCTTTCGCTTTCATTAAAAGAATATAAGTTTAAAATTTCGAATGTGGATGTCAAGTTTTGCTGTTATCTTTAGTGTTTTCTATATGAATGAGCCTAGCTTTCACACTATGGACACAGCCTGTTTAGACAACAGCAGTACTTATGTAATCATAGCTTCCCAAACCACAGCAACAGCACAAATTTGGCAGCTAGAAGGAAGGAAGTGAGGGTGGGGAAGGGAAAAGGAAAGAAAGGGAGTTTCTGTTTCAATCAAAGACATATTTGGCTCATATTTCCACTTCTTTTAACTGAGATTCCAACTCTACAGGAGGTCCTCTCCACTCATCCCTCCATGCCTGACCTGGGGAACAGCTTGGCTTTTCCCTTGCTAAGGGAAAAACCTTTAGTACCTTCCTTCTCTACAAACATTAGAAACAACTTGATCAAGTTGTCCTCAGGCAACAAGGATACTTCAGGCTTTCCAGGTATGACACAGCCTCTTCCTCTCCTATCTGCTAGCCAGCTAACAGCTCTTCCACCACTAGTGCTCTACCAGTGTGTGTGACTGCCAAAGGCACCTCACTGGCCAAGTGGAAGGAAGCTTTCCTTCCAAGTCAAACATCCAGTCTTCAATGAATAAGCCCCATGTGCTGAAACATGCCCCTTTTCCCCAGTCACCTTACTCTTTAGGAAGCTGTGGTAGGCAAGTAAAGACTCCCCAAAATACTTATATTCATATCCTACTCCCTGGAACCTATGAATATGTTGGGTTACCTGGAAAAAGGGAACCAAGATGGAATTGAGGTTTCTAATAAGCTGACTTCAGAATAGAGAGATCATTCTCCATTATCTGAGTGGGCACAACATAATCACAAGGGTTCTTAAAAGTGGAAGAGGAAGACAGAAGAGAAGATCAAAGTGATACCATGTGAACAGAACTCAACCAGCCATTGCTGGCTTTGAAGATGGAGAAAGGGGGCCATGAGGAAAGGAATGTGGGCAGCCTCTAAAAGTTGGAAAAAGCAAAGAAGAGGATTCTCCCCTAGAGCTTCCAGAAATGTACACAGCCCTGCTGACACTTTGAGTTTAGCCCAGTGAGACCTGCATCAGACTTCCTACCTGCAGAACTGTAAGACTATAAATTTGTGTTGCTTTAGCTACTAAGTTTGTGGTAATTGTTACAGTAGCAATTAAAAACTAATAGAAAAACCATTGGTTCAAGGCAAGTCCATACTGCTTGGGAAGCCACCTTCCATTTATTAAAGACTCTCCATTGAGGCCCAGGTGCACAGCTCATTCCATCTGGGCATGTGGTTCCAAGTCTCTCCATTGTACCCTGGAGACTGACACCAGACCACATCTGCACTGCCATTGCTTACATTTTTCTCTCATGTTGGTCTTCTCTAGAAATTTAAAGAATTACAGATCAAGAAAAGCTGGATGCAGTGTTGCGCACCTGCAGTCCCAGCTACTTGGGACTTGGGAGGCTGAGGTGGGAGGATTGTTTGAGCCCAAGAATTTGAGTCCAGCCTAGGCAACATAGCAAGACCTGATCTCTAAAACATAATTAAAACAAAAACAAAAACAAACAAACAAACAAACAAAAACAAGCTCTAAGTGGCATGAAGTTCATGGCTTTGCCTCCATAAGAACTTGTCTTAATATGAAAATCTCTTTGTTTAGCGAAAGTACAAATGAGTTTTCCAGAAAACCAGCCCTTTACTAGTGATATAGTGCAGGGTGAAGGTCTAGACCCCAAGGCCTTCTGCTCTGAGCAGGTCAGACTGCTCAGGTCCAGACAATCCTGGCTATTTCTCACAAGCTATAGGAGGAGACAAGTTATTTAACATCTTACTTCTCTATTTTCCCATGTGTAAAATGGGCAAGGTAATAATATCTACTACATAGGGTAGTTGTAAGATGAAATAAGTTAATACATATAAGAAGCTTAGAGCAGTACCTGGCATAGAGCAAATCCCATTGATCACCGTTATACTTTGTCATGTCTTTGGTACTCCCATCATCATGATTTTGCATATCCTGATAGCATCTGTTCTTGCCAAAGGCCTGACTTTCCAACACACACTTTCCAAAAGGAAATGAAATGATGTACTTGTTTCCAGTGGCCATCCAAATGTAAAATCCATGTTTGGAAAACTTTGCGATGCTTCTTTTATACTTCTAAGTGCCCCTTGATTAAGGTTAAAGTAAGTTCCTCCAATGGTTTTCAAGCATAGGTCACTCAAAATTAACTCCCATAAGCTATTTTACAAACTTCCTTTTGAGAAGTAATTCCTCAAAATGTAAAAGGCAGAATATTAGCTTCAAAAGTACCTGGAGTATTCATTAAAATGTAAATTATTGGGCTTTACTGAAGATTTAATGGAGGCCCACAAGTCTGAATATTAACAAACATATTACATATAGCATGTGATTGTTATCCATACAAAGGTTAGGAATCATTGCCTTAACATATCTTTAGTTTAAAGCCTACCCTAATTTTATTATGCTAGATAGTTTGGCAGGTAAAAACAACTACAAAACAAGGCCAGGTTTAGCGGATTTGTACATCATTCTCTCATAAGATGTTTAAAGCGAATCAGCCATTTACTTTCTCAAGAAAGAGAAATAGGAAAGCCTGGCATAGTAAAAAAAGTGATTCACTAAAAAAGAAGTGCACTTATTATCTTCTCATAGCACAGATACAACTGTGTGTGTGTCTGTGTATATACATATAAAATATATACACATATGGATATAGAACAAGTGAGTTTTATAATGCAGTCTTTGCAACACAATTATATGTGGTTTTCACAATGGACCTTCCATTATCAAAATCTAGATTCTAATATTGGAGTGTTTGAAAAGAACCCACATATGATGATAATATTGAAAATGCTACTTGTAACTGAATGCAATCCTTATTAACTTTCCTTTAACTTGTGATATAATTGACATACAATTATCAGCTCATAAAACAAAAAGAACATTGCCTCAGCATGTATATTGTGAAATAAAGGGATTACGTGTCAAAAATGTGCCAGGAATAGAAGGGTTGACATCATCTACAGCTTGGTGATGAGTTTTCCTTACAGATCTCCAAAAAAGGAAAAGCAAAACTATGTTTTGGGAGGCAACATCAAATATTTCTTAGAACTTTCTTAATTTTATTGGTTGTTTTATTTTCATAGTGATAAATTAGTGTTCAACTCCAAATATTTAATGAAAATGTTTTATGGCACATATGTGTTCATGTGGCTTTTTTCCCCCAAAGTGTGAATAGTAGAGTATCTACATCAGAATCTTCTTTTCTCTTTCTTTCAAACAACTATCTCCAACCTTACCCTAAGCCTCTCATGTTAGGGCCTAGAAACCCACATTTTTAGCAAGCTTGTCAGGTGATTCTTGTTCACATTTAATTTTGAGAACCACTTCTTTGAGACTATATAATGGAATTTAAATTTAATGATGTATTTTTTCTTATTTTTGAAGTATTTTTTAATTATCTTAATGGTTTATCTAAACTCAACAAAAATTTCTCTTTACCTAAACTCAATAAACAGAAATCTAGCAAATTCATTCATGAGATATCCCACGTCACAAAAAATCATGACTAAAACTTTATAAGAATCAATTAATATTTGCCAAATAAATGAGTAAACTAATAAATCAACACATGAGGAAATAAAATTCAGACGATGAGCTATGAATTATTTGACTTGATAGAAAAATAAATCATTAAGGCTGTATCATGTCTATTAAACTTGTACTCATAGGCCTAAGCAACACAGGTTTATCTTAAAACTATGTATCCCACTGACACCCTTCATTTTCTCTTACATGTCAAGGTGGGTGGGGAGAGGGGGCGGGAAGCATATTATTTATTCTCCAAAAACAGAAATAAATAGAATGTAAAATAAATCAACAAAGTTTGCAGTTTCTTGTTGTTGTGGTGGTGGTGGTGGTGGTGGTGGTGGTGATGGTGGTATTATCTTTGTTTTGATTTTATGGATTTTTCCTGACACAGGTAGTATCACTCAAAAATTAGTTTTCATCTGCATGAGTTCTTCTTCATGAAGGGCACAGTCTGTGTATGCTCAGGGGTTTGTTTTTGGCCCCATAACTCAAGAGTCTAGTTCACTGGCAATGCAGGTAGGAATCATCTGACTTGCTACGCCTCCTATGATACGTGTTTGTTCAAGTCTGTTTGAGAAATGATGTTTGCTTCCACTCAATGCCAACAGCATTGCTGCAAGCCTCTCAGCCTCTATCCACCGCCAAACAGGTGAGCAGGACTATCTATAGCACTTCTCATTCATATTAAGATGCCTGAGTCTGTGAATTATCTCTTTTACATTATGAGTTTCCTGTTTAAAACTATAAAGAAATATTTTTAAATGGTAGAAAATTCATAACATGGAAATGTTTTTAAACATTTTGACATTACTTCATGTGCTTTTTACAATTACAAATACATTTTTAGTTATTATTCTCCCTTTTCACTTAACAATATATATAGCTATTTTTCACAGCTACATTTTTAAAATAACAGTATAATGTTCCTTCAAATAAGCAAAGCATAGTTTACCTAAATTTCTCCTATTGTTAGGCACTTATTTTGCTTCCAATGTTTTACTATTATAAATTATGTTTTGATAATTACTAATTATATTTTGATGAGTATTTGTGGTGTTTTCTGTATTTGGGGTTATTATCTTAGCACAGATTCCCAGTTCTGGGATTAATAAGGCAAAAGCAGAATACTTTTGTTGATTTTTTTGGAAAAGCTTACACCAGTTTATAGAACCCTAACAAAGGTAATAACATTCACTTTTTTTCATCTTCCTTGTCAAAATTGGAAATATTTTGTTGTTTTTGCTAATTAAGTGAAGTCCCTTTGCTGCTACAGTAATCTTCAGTACTTTGTTATTTTGTTCCCAAAGCACATTTATTGTAAAGCTTCTTGAAAGCTGGAACCAGGGAAGTGGAACCAAGCAGAAACTGCTTGGTAGTTTGGAAGAACTGATGCACAAAACAATTGCAACCAGCCAGGGAAGAACGCCTGAGACTGTGACATAATGCAGAAAAAGGAAAAGGCCAACTGAGTGAAAACAGAATGGGTTCAGGGTAGGGAAGAGCTCTACAGGGGAGGTCACAGGGCTGGGACTGGAGAATAAGAATGAGAACTCACATTTGTTGAGCACCTACTGTGTGCCAGCAACTGTGCTAGATAATTCGCATTATATTATTTAATCCTTGCAATAGTCCTGTATGCTAGTATACTGGGTTAAATAGTATCCTCTTAAGATTACATGTCTATCCAGAACCTCAGAATGTGAACTTGTTTGGAAATAGAGTCTTTGTGGATGTACTTAGTTAAGATGTGACCACATTAGATTAGAGTGGACCATAAATCCAATGACTAATGTCCTTATAAAAGGCCATGTGAAGACACACACAAAGAAGATCGTGTGATAATAGAGTTAGAGAGTGGACTGGTGCAGTTATAAACCTAGGAACCTCAAGAACTGCTGGCAACTACCAGAAACTAGAAAGAGGCAGGAAAGGATTTTTCTCTAGAGGCTTCAAAAGGAGCAGGGTCCTGCTGACTGTTTGATTTTAGACTTCTAGCCCCCAGAACTATGAAAGAATACATTTCTGTCATTTTAAGCCACCCAGTTGGTGATAATGTGTGATGGCATCCTTAGGAAACTAATACAACTAAGTATTTAGTCATGGTCTTCAAATGAAAATACACTTCAGAGAGACTCAATAACCTCTAAGGATATGTAAGTGGCAGAACCAGGATTCAAACTAAAGCAGCCTGACTCCAACTGTGTTCTTTCTTTCACATTTTGCTGTTTCACAGGAACCTTTGTAACCATAAAGCATTTACTGCCAATGTGCACAGCAAGTCAATACACTGAGACACCAGGTAGAGCAGAGAAAGAGGTTTAATCATAGGGCCACCAAACAAGGAGAGAGGAGGAAACTTCAAACATGTCTCCCCAGGGAGTTTAGGGCCAAGGATTTTAAAGGTTTTGGAGTGAACCAAAGGGTGGCAATCATTGATTAATCAGAATGCAGGGTGAAGTCAAGGGACAGAGAGATGAAGAAATTGCATTCTCCTGATGATGGAGACCACCAGCATCAGTTCCTCTGTGGGGGTCTTCACTGGTTAGCATTTACTGTTCTGCTGGAATTTGTGACCAGAAAAACATCTTAATTCTTAAACAAATGCCTTATAATTTTAACCTCAGAAATCCATCCTGTAGGAACAATGGGGATGAGAATGGTCAATATGTGACTTTTAGTTACAAGGAAGTGGACCAAAGTGCAGCCTGATTCATCCTTAATTTATTTTTAATTATACTTTAAGCTCTAGGGTACATGTGCACAACATGCAGGTTTGTTATATAGGTACACATGCGCCAAGTTGGTTTGCTGCACCCATTAACTCGTCATTTACATTGTGCATTTCTCCTAATGCTATCCCTCCCACAGCCCCTCACCCCCCGACTGGCCCCGGTGTGTGATATTCCCTGCTCTGTGTCCAGGTGTTCTCATTGTTCAATTCCCACTTATGAGTGAGAACATGCGGTGTTTGGTTTTCTGTCCTTGTGATAGTTTGCTGAGAATGATAGTTTCCAGCTTCATCTATGTCCCTGCAAAGGACATGAACTCATCCTTTTTTATGGCTGCATAGTATTCCATAGTGTATATGTGCCACATTTTCTTAATCCAGTCTACCATTGATGGACATTTGGGTTGGTTCCAACCCTTTTCTATTGTGAACAGTGCCACAATAAACATACGTGTGCATGTGTCTTTATAGTAGCATGATTTATAATCCTTTGGGTATATACCCAGTAATGGGATGGCTGGGTCAAATTGTATTTCTTGTTCTAGATCCTTGAGGAATCGCCACACTGTCTTCCACAATGGTTGAATTAGTTTACACTCCCACCAACAGTGTAAGAGCATTCCTATTTCTCCACATCCTCTCCAGCATCTGTTGTTTCCTGACTTTTTAATGATTGCTATTCTAACTGATGTGAGATGGTATCTCGTTGTGGTTTTGATTTACATTTCTCTGATGGCCAGTGATGGTGAGCATTTTTTCATGTGTCTGTTGGCTGCATAAATGTCTTCTTTTGAGAAGTGTCTGTTTATATCCTTTGCCTACTTTTTGATGATGTTGTTTGTTCTTTCTTGTAAATTGGTTTAATTTATTTGTAGATTCTGAATATTAGCCCTTTGTCAGATAGGTAGATTGCAAAAATTTTCTCCCATTCTGTAGGTTGCCTGTTCACTCTAATGGTAGTTTCTTTTTCTGGCAGAAGCTCTTTAGTTTAATTAGGTTCCTATTTTGGCTTTTGTTGCCATTGCTTTTGGTGTTTTAGTCATGAAGTCCTTGCCCATGCCTATGTCCTGACTGGTATTACCTAGGTTTTCTTCTAGGGTTTTTATGATTTTAGGTCTAACATTTAAGTCTTTAATCCATCTTGAATTAATTTTTGATAAGGTATAAAGAAGGGATCTAGTTTCAGCTTTCTACATATGACAAGCAAGTTTTCCCAGCACCATTTATTAAATAGAAAATCCTTTTCCCATTTCTTGTTTTTGTCAGGTTTGTCAAAGGTCAGATGGTTGTAGATGCATGGTATTATTTCTGAGGCCTCTGTTCTCTTCCATTGTCTGTATATCTGCTTTGGTACCAGTACCATGCTGTTTTGGTTACTGTAGCCTTGTAGTATAGTTTGAAGTCAGGTAGTGTGAAGCCTCCAGCTTTGTTCTTTTTGCTTAGGATTGTCTTGGCAATGCAGGCTCTTTTTTCATTCCATATGAACTTTAAAGTAGCTTTTTCCAATTCTATGAAGAAAGTCATCAGTAGCTTGATGGGGACGGCATTGAATCTATAAATTACCTTGGGAGGTATGGCTATTTTCATGATACTGATTCTTCCTATCCATTAGCATGGAATGATCTTCCATTTGTTTGTGTCCTCCTTTATTTCTATGAGCAGTGGTTTGTAGTCCTCCTCGAAGAGGTCCTTCACATTCCTTGTAAGTTGGATTCCTAGGTATTTTATTCTCTTTGTAGCAATTGTGAATGGGAGTTCACTCATGATTTGGCTCTCTGTTTGTCTGTTATTTGTATATATGAATGCTTGTGTTTTTTGAACATGATTTTGTATCCTGCGACTTTGCTGAAGTTGCTTATAAGCTTAAGGAGATTTTGGGCTGAGATGATGGGGTTTTCTAAATATACAATTATGTCATCTGCAAACAGGGACAATTTGACTTCTTCTTTTCCTAATAGAATACTCTTTATTTCTTTCTCCTGCCTGACTGCCCTGGCCAGAACTTCCAACAGTATGTTGAATAGGAGTGGTGAGAGAAGGCATCCCTGTCTTGTGGCAGTTTTCAAAGGGAGTGCTTCCAGTTTTTGCCCATTCATTATGATATTGGCTGTGGGTTTGTCATAAATAGCTCTTATTATTTTGAGATACGTTCCATCAATACCTAGTTTCTTGAGAGATTTTAGCATAAAGGCTATTGAATTTTGTTGAAGGCCTTTTCTGCATCTATTGAGATAATCATGTGGTTTTTGTCTTGGTTCTGTTTATATGATGGATTACGTTTATTGATTTGCTTATGTTGAACCAGCCTTGCACCCCAGGGATGAAGCCAACTTGCTCATGGTGGATAAGCTTTTTCATGTGCTGCTGGATTTGGTTTGTCAGTCTTTTGCTGAGGATTTCTTGTCGATGTTCATCAGGGATATTGGTCTAAAATTCTCTTTTTTTGTTGTGTCTCTGCCAGGTTTTGGTATCAGGATGATGCTGGCCTCATAAAATGAGTTAGGGAGGATTCCCTCTTTTTCTATTCATTGGAATAATATCAGAAGGAATGATACCAGCTCCACTTTGTACCTCTGGTAGAATTCGGCTGGGAATCCATCTTGTCCTGGACTTTTTTGGTTGGTAGGCTATTGATTATTGCCTCAATTTCAGAGCCCGGTATTGGTCTATTCAGAGATTCAACTTCTTCCTGGTTTAGTCTTGGGAGGGTGTACATGTCCAGGAATTTATCCATTTCTTCTAGATTTTCTAGTTTATTTGCATAGAGGTGTTTATAGCACTCTCTGATGGTAGTTTGTATTTCTGTGGGATCTGTGGTGATAGCCCCTTTATCATTTTTTATAGCATCTGTTCGATTTCTCTCTCTTTTCTTCTCTATTAGTCTTGCTAGCAGTCTATCAATTGGGTTGATCTTTTCAAAAAAACAGGTTCTGGATTCATTGATCTTTTGAAGGGTTTTTGTGTCTCTATCTCCTTCAGTTCTGCTCTGATCTTAGTTATTTCTTGCCTTCTGCTAGCTTTTGAATGTGTTTGCTCTTCCTTCTCTAGTTCTTTTAATTGTGATGTTAGGGTGTCAACTTTAGATCTTTCCTACTTTCTCTTGTGGGCATTTAGTGCTATAAATTTCCCTCGACACACTGCTTTAAATGTGTCCCAGAGATTCTGGTATGTTGTGTCTTTGTTCTCATTGATTTCAAAGAACATCTTTATTTCTACCTTCATTTCGTTATTTACCCAGTAGTCATTCAGGAGCAGGTTGTTCAGTTTCCATGTAGTTGTGTGATTTTGAGTGAGTTTCTTAATCCTGAGTTCTAATTTGATTGCACTGTGGTCTGAGAGACTGTGTGTTGTGATTTCTCTTGTTGTTTTACATTTGCTGAGGAGTGCTTTACTTCCAACTATGAGGTCGATTTTGGAATAAGTGTGATGTGGTGCTGAGAAGAATGTATATTCTGTTGATTTGGGGTGGAGAGTTCTTTAGATGTCTGTTAGGTCCACTTGGTCCTGGATATCCTCGTTAACCTTTTGCCTCGTTGATCTGTCCAATATTGACAGTGGGGTATTAAAATCTCCCATTATTATTGTGTGGGAGTCTAAGTCTCTTTCTAGGTCTCTAGGGACTTGCTTTATCAATCTGGGTTCTCCTGTATTGGGTGCATATATATTTAGGATAGTTAGCTCTTCTTGTCGAATTGATCCCTTTACCATTATGTAATGGCCTTCTTTGTCTCTTTTGATCTTTGTTGGTTTGAAGTCTGCTTTATCAGAGACTAGAATTGCAACCCCTGCTTGTTTTTGCTTTCCATTTGCTTGGTAGATCTTCCTCCATCCCTTTATTTTGAGCCTATGTGTGTCTCTGCATGTGAGATGGGTCTCCTGCATACAGCACACTGATGGTTCTTGACTCCTTATCCAATTTACCAGTCTGTGTCTTTTAATTGGGGCACTTAGCCCATTTACATTTAAGGTTAATATTTTATGTGTGAATTTGATACTGACATTATGATGTTACCTGATTATTTTGCCCATTAGTTGATGCAGCTTCTTCCTAGCATCTATGGTCTTTACAATTTGGAATGTTTTTGCAGTGGCTGGTACCAGTTGTTCCTTTCTATGTTTAGTACTTCCTTCAGGAACTCTTGTAAGGCAGGCCTGATGGTGACAAAATCTCTCAGCATTTGCTTATCTATAAAGGATTTTATTTCTCCTTCACTTATGAAGCTTAGATTTGTTGGATATGAAATTCTGGGTTGAAAATTCTTGTCTTTAAGAATGTTGAATATTGGCCCCCACTCTCTAATGGCTTGTAGAGTTTCTGCCGAGAGATCCGCTGTTAGTCTGATGGGCTTCCCTTTTTGGGTAACCCAACCTTTCTCTCTGGCTGCCCTTAACATTTTTTCCTTCTTTTCAACCTTGGTGAATCTGACAATTATGCATCTTCAGGTTGCTCTTCTCAAGGAGTATCTTTGGGGTGTTCTCTGTATTTCTTGAATTTGAATGTTGGCCTGTCTTGCTAGGTTGGGGAAGTTCTCCTGGATAATATCCTGAAGAGTGTTTTCCAACTTAATTCCATTTTCCTGTCACTCAGGTACACCAATCAAACGTAGATTTGGTCCTTTCACATAGTCCCGTATTGCTTGGAGGCTTTGTTTGTTTCTCTTTACTCTTTTTTCTCTAATCTTCTCTTCTCACTTTATTTCATTAATTTGATCTTCAATCACTGATACCCTTTCTTCCACTTGATCAAATCAGCTACTGAAGCTTCTGCATGTGTCATGTAGTTCTTGTGCCATGGTTTTCAGCTCTATCAGGTCATTTAAGGTCTTCTCTACGCTGTTTATTCTAGTTAGCTTTTTATCTAATCTTTTTTTCAAGGTTTTTAGCTTCCTTGCGATGGGTTTGAACATTCTCCTTAAGCTCGGAGAAGTTTGTTATTACCGACCTTCTGAAGCCTACTTCTGTCAACTTGTCAAAGTCATTCTCCATCCAGTTTTGTTCCCTTGCTGGCAAGGAGCAGCAGTCCTTTGGAGGAGAAGAGCTGCTCTGTTTTTTTGGAATCCTCAGCTTTTCTGCTCTGGTTTCTCCCCATCTTTGTGGTTTTATCTACCTTTCGTCTTTGATGTTGGTGACCTACAGATGGGGTTTTGGTGTGGATATCCTTTTTGTTGATGTTGATGCTATTCCTTTCTGTTTGTTAGTTTTCCTTCTAAGAGTCAGGTCCCTCAGCTGCAGGTCTGTTGGAGTTTGCTGGAGGTCCATTCCAGACCCTGTTTGCCTGGGTATCACCAGCAGAGGCTGCAGAACAACAAATATTGCAGAACAGCAAATATTGCTGCCTGATCCTTCCTCTGGAAGCTTTGTCCCAGAGAGGCACCCACCTGTATGAGGTGTCAGTCGTTCCCTACTGGGAGATGTCTCCCAGTTAGGTGACACAGGTGTCTCGGACCCACTTGAGGAGGAAGTCTGTCCATTCTTAAAACTCAAACACCATCCTGGGAGAACCACTGCTCTCTTCAGAGCTGTCAGACAGGTACGTTTAAGTCTGCAGAAGTTTCTACTGCCTTTTGTTCAGCTATGCCCTGCATCCAGAGGTGGAGTCAACAGAGGTAGCGGGTCTTGCTGAGCTGCAGTGGGCTCCACCCAGTTTGAGCTTCCCAGGCTGCTTTGTTTACCTACTCAAGCCTCAGCAATGGCAGATGCCCCTCCCCTTGCCAGGCTGCTGCCTTGCAAGTTAATCTCAGACTGCTGCGCTAGTAGTGAGCAAGGCTCTGTGGCTGTGGGACCTGCTGAGCCAGGTGCAGGATATAATCTCCTGGTGTGCCGTTTGCTAAAACCATTGGAAAAGTGCAGTATTTAGGCAGGAATGTCTCATTTTTCCAGGTACAGTCTGTCATGGCTTCCCTTGGCTAGGAAAGGGAAATCCCCCAACCCCTTGAGCTTCCCAGCAGAGGCGGTGCCCCACCCTGCTTCAGCTCATCCTCCATGGGCTGCACCCACTGTCAAACCAGTCCCAATGAGATGAACCAGGTACCTCAGTTGGAAATGCAGAAATCACCCATCTTCTTCTTCGATCACACTGGGAGCTGCAGACCAGAGCTGTTCCTATTTGGTCAACTTGGAACAGACCCCCTCATCCTTAATTGTAACTATATTTCTGTCCAGAAATTCTTAACTCTGTGAATATGGATTCAGCTTTGGTTCTAAGCCTGATTTTGCCACCAATTCTCTGTGTGACCTTGAGAAATTCATGTAATCTCTTTTTGACCTTAGTTCCCTGTGTGTAAAACAAAATTACTTGATAAGGTGATTTCTGAGGTCCTTCTTCCTCTATGACATTCTGCAGGCAATCCTGGGAGAACTGCTAAAGAGGGATGCACAAGAACCCTGGAGAATCTTTGCTGGTAGCTCCATTCAAGGCATTTTCAATGCCTTACCTGCACCTACATAATTCAGGTCCACAATAGGTCTGTGGAAAAAGACACAGAAGAAAGAAATAAGGCTTGAGATCCTTATTATCATGGTGTATAAATCTGCTGTTATCAAGGCTAGGTCATATTGTATTAAAGAAATAACTTAAGATAAAAGTCACCATGCTCAGAGTGGAATACCCTGCAACCAACTTTTTCCCCTATACCTGACTTCAGTAACTGGTTTTGCCAATATAATGCCATTCCTACACCAAGATTCACAGTATGTCTTCAGGCTCTGGTGGTTATAAACACCTCATACTGGACTTACTATGCCTTTCTAAATTGTAAGTAAAGGCCAGCATGAAAAATTTTACTTCCTCTGAATAAACCATTAATAACTTCTCTGTATTTTCAATGAGAAATAAAATAATGGCAATAATAGCTTCCAATTACACAGTGCTTGTCATGCACCAGGTGATAAATAAGCACTATACATACTAATCTCATTCAAGCCTCAGAACTCTGGGCACTATAGTTGTTGCTATTATTCTCATTTTTTTTCTGGAAACTATTTGAGAACCAAGAAGTTCAAAGCTACTTATTCATTTAACATACATTTATTAAATATCTCTATGTACCAGGCACTACGGATAAAAAGAACAAACAAGACATAGTCACTAAATAATAACAATTTTGATTAAATATATACCCACAGAGAGAAGAATCTGGAACACTGTATCACAAAATGTTATGAGCTATGGATAACTTTTATTTTCTCTCTTGTTCTTCCATTTTTCTACACGAATATTGATTACCTCTGTAATCATAAAAGAAAATAATTTTTTACAAGGCAACAGCTTCACCTTCAAGAGACTTGCAATATAATGAGGGAGCCAACTTATCAACATAACTTACTTAGTCTCATAGAGCTCATTAGCGATGAGGCCAGATTCGAACCTAGGGCTGTCAGAATTCCAAATTCCATTTTATCTTCCCCACCCCATACTGTCTCTGGCAATATATTCATTTGCCTGGAGGTGTGCTTACATTTGTTTTCCTTTATTGAAGTTAAGTTATAGATGTCAGAGGGAAGTGCCAACAATGCAATCTGAAAGACTTGCCATTTATGGGCTCACTCAAGGCTGATGGTGGCCCTCTCTCCTTCCCTTCTCCACCCACAGATCTTCATCTCAAAGAAAATGTGGAGGTGGTGAGCAATTTATCTGATATCCTGGCCCAGAAATAGGTGCTTCAGATGCAATTAAGAGCTTCTAAAATATTTATCACACAAATTATATTTTACCTGCCCTATCACTTAAATCTGAAATATAATACATATTCCTTAATGATAACTATATCATCCTAACCAGCCTAAGACTACAGCTGGCAAAAGAAAGTTCAAAAGGAAATGCCAAACTCTTTCTCCTTCTCTAATTTCTTCACTTGCAAAACATATATTTATTGAGAGCCTAATATGTCGAAATCTGCCTTTCTTAAATACTCACTAAGTCACAGGATGTGAGTTTTGATATATGTCCATCTATGTTTGATTTGCTTTCTGGTCCTACTGCAATAGACTCATGGGGATTTTCAGAATTATTTTGATATTTCTAACTTTATTAATGTTTTTAGTCTCCTGTCTGTTGGTAGCAGGCCCCCCAAAATCTGGCCATAAACTGGCCCCGAAACTGGCCATAAACAAAATCTCTGCAGCACTGTAACATGTTCATAATGGCCATAAAGCCCACGCTGGAAGGTTGTGGGTTTACTGGAATGAGGACAAAGAACACCTGGCCCACCCAGGGCAGAAAACTGCTTAAAGGCATTCTTAAGCCACAAACAATGGCATGAATGATCTGTGCCTTAAGGACCTGCTCCTGCTGCAGTTAACTAGCCCAACCTATTCCTTTAATTCAGCCCATCCCTTCATTTCCCATAAGGGATACTTTTAGTTAATTTAATATCTATAGAAAAAATGCTAATCACTGGCTTGCTGTTAATAAATATGTGGGTAAATCTCTGTTCAGGGCTCTCGGCTCTGAAGGCTGTGAGACCCCTGATTTCCCACTTCACACCTCTATATTTCTGTGTGTGTGTAATTCCTCTAGCACTGCTAGGTTAGGGTCTCCCTGACCGAGCTGGTCTCAGCACCTGTCTTAGAATCAGGTCAGAGATTATGATGAATATGTCTATATTCCTGACAGTCCTTGTTATAGTACTAAGCACAGAGTGAGTAATGGATAAATGCTGACCAGTAGAGTAATTTATTTTTGTAATTAGGCTTAAGGGATCTTTCACTAAATCTCAAAAATGATACAGAATCATCATTTGCCCATTTTAAACTATGCAATGATTAACTCTTAATCTTACAGTTTTTCAATGGAAAATTCTCCCATATTCCCTGCTTTACGTTTCTGATATTTTTCCTACCCACCATCTCCTTCCTCCACTTGATGCAGAGTGGAATTCTTAACTGCTTAGTTTTTGTAAAAAGCAGCTAAAGCATAGACAGGAAGCTGAGTCCATTTTGGACTGACTGTTTCCCTGTCCTCCTGTAACATTTTTCTTTTCGTATTCAGTTCAGTTTCTGCGTAAAATATTGTTTGACATTGAAACTCTGTCAGTTAGGGTCATTTGCTCCTCAAAAATAAGAAGCAATGCAGGAGTCTAAGAAGGGCCCGTGTGATTTAGAAGGTCACAAAGTGACTTGAGCTCACATCATTACACCACAACATGACTCCCTCGGCACAATGAGTTCCTCCTTCTGCAGTCACAAAAAAAGGAAGGAAGGAAAGAAGGAAGGAAGGAAGGAAGCAAGGAGGGGCAAAAAGAAAAGATTATTAAAAAAGAGAGTAAAAGGAAAGAGAAATATAATAAAATAAAATGGGATTTTTTTGAATTCTGTCTCCAAATGGAGCTTTTCCCTGACCAAGGGATTAAAAGATTGGCAAATGGTAAACAGATTTGATTTTCTGGTATCTTCTGTTATCACCATGACTTCAGAGAGATAGGACATGCTGGGGAAGTCAAGCAGGAACCCACGAAAATGGTTTTATTACTTTCCATTAAGGATGCATTCAGAGTTATTGTTTCTATTCATAAATTGGATTATTTCAAATGTTAAATAACTTGGATAAAGAATAGAAATGACAGCCACTGGACAAAATGATAGTATTGTGCTACTGGCTGAGGCCAATGGTGAATGTAAACTAAAATCTATTTTAAAGCAGCTATTTAAATCACAGTCATTTTCAAAGTCAAGCACTACATTGAAATACACATACATTTGTCCTTCGGTTTCCACAAGGGATTGGTTTTAGGACACCCTCACTCCCACCCCATCCAACAAATACCAAAATCTGAGAATGCTCAAGTCCCTGATATAAAGTGGTGTAGTATTTGCATATAACCTATGTACATCCTCCCACTTTAAATCATCTCTAGATTACTTACAATATCTAAAACAATGTAAATGCTATGTCAATAGTTGTTATACTGTATTGTTTAGGACATCCTGACAAAAAATAGTCTGCACATGTTTAATACAAATACAATTTTTATTTCTAATATTTTCAATCCTCAGTTGGTTGAAGCTACAGTTGATTGAACCCACAGATTCTAATATATATATATATATATATATAGAGAGAGAGAGAGAGAGAGAGCAAGGTCTCACTCTATCACCCAGGCTGGAGTGCAGTGGTGCCATCATGGCTCACTGTAGCTCAAACTTCTGGGCTCAAGCGATCCTCCCACCTCAGCCTCCCAAGTAGCTAGGACTACAGGTGTGTGCCACCACACCTGGCTATTTTTTTTAGTTTTTAAAAATGTTTTGTAAAGACAGGATCCCACTATGTTGCTCAGTCTGGTCTCAAACTCCTAGGCTCAAGTGATCCTCCTGTCTTGGCCTCCCAAAGTGCTAGGATTATAGGCCTGCGCCACCTTACCTGGCCATATTTTTAAAGCTCACATGTAGAATTTCATATTTAAAAATGTCCTTCAGAGAATTCAACTGAAAATAATGCTAAAGAAAGTCTGAGGTGATAGCATCTAAAAATCAAAGACCAAAACGAAACATACCTACCCTACTGGCAGCCATAGCTTTCCCCCAACCCATCTCAACCTATTCATTTCATGAGCAACTTTTCTCAATTCAGCTGATTTTTGCATACCTCACACCTCTAACCCTCATCTGTTGCTATAAATCCTTGTTGGCAGCCCCAAATCATAAATCTGCCCTAGGCTTGGGCCTTTCCTACTTTAACAATTCCAGCCCCATCAAGCATATTGTCTAACATAATATCACCCTAATATTGAGTGTTATTCCCAAAATACTATATTCCAGACTCATAATTCTGCCCATTCAGGCTTCCAAATTACGTAAAATTAACTTATTGTCTGATTTATCATGTGTGAAATTTAAAAATCTTCTATGGTTGGAATTTCCTTAGCAAAAATGGTAATAGTAGCTAGCTACCTTTCACTGAGTACTTAAGTGGTTTCAGAAGCAGTTCCTATGCATAATAATATCTCATTTTATCCTTACAAAACTCCATAAGGGTGACACTCATATTATGTCATACTTTGCAATTATTCATAGGCCTAGAGTAGTTAAGTGGCTGTTAGGACTGGCAAAGATGAATTTCAAATACAGTCAGCTGTCCTCTGGGGACCCGCCTCTGATTCACCACATTAGACTGCCTTGGATAACCGATAGACAGCTGAATAACCAACAAATTTCTGACACCACTGCAAGGCCTGACCACAGAAAGCAGTACATAGTAAGCAAATCAACTGAAAATGATTATTTTCCTGGCATTTTCTTTAAATTATACATTTTCCCCCTTTGAGTTATAAACGAATGAATTAATATACAACTTCAAAGAATGCCCCAATTATTTCTTTTCCAGGTCCCAATCAAAAAGTATTACAAACTCCTAGAGCTTTATGAAAGGTATCATGAGGCCACTCAATAATTGTTTTGAGAATACAATGATCTTCTACTAACACTGATACATAGCCAGCAAAGTACAAAAGAGTTGATGCACTAGAGTGAGGTTTTAAAGCCATAAATCAGAGAGCCTCAGGTCCATGTTGGAAATTCACAAGGCTTCCCAGCCAGCAGAGATTGAAGCCCCCCACCACTATCCAGCCCCAGACACTGTTTTATTTCATTTCCTCCACACTCTGCTCCTGCCCCAAGTCTTCCTTAGGTTACCTCTCGAACTTAATGCAAGTTTCTACTTAATCGCTTTTTCTCATATCTCTCACTTTACCTGAAATTGTATTTTATGTTCACCTGTTTCCCTGTTTTTCTCTCCCTCCAGCATACTTCATGAGGTCTAACCCTTGATCCTTTTACTACAGTAACCCTAGGCCCTAATAAATATCTGTTGACACAAAATAAATATATGTGGAATGTTTGACTCATTCAGGACCCAGAAATATATAGAATACACCTTAGCTGATCATCGGGAGAAAAAATTCACTTTACCCTTGTATCCCCTTGCACATCTCAATACATCAGTGGTCAATTACACTCTAATTCCACGCCAAGGGGCTAGAAGGTAAAAATCAAACCGTTGCCTTCCACTCTTGGTTATTTGGCTCCTTTCTTTTTCTGTAGTTGTCAGCACTTGGAAAATGACTTTATTCCTTTAGGCCCAGCCAGGTTATAATAACCTCACATCTTGACTTTTTTTTCACAACAAAAGCACTATGGAGTTGAAATGCTGAAAGAACATTTCACACACACATGTACACACACATACACATGGTTACACATGCAGTGAAAACCTGCTAGAAAACACCTACCCAGGGCACCAGGGTTAAGTAGAAGGAGACATCAGAAAATATATCACAATCCCATATGCTGTCTTACAACTGAAAAATAAGAACTGTGATTCCACAACAGATAAAATGAAAATGTCACTGCCATTAGAGAAATAATTTTTACCAAGCTGCACCTATCTGTCTTCAAATCTAGTGCAACTCCAGAAAAAGCCACAGATGCAATCAATAGAACCACTCATGACCAAACTGGCAAGTAAAGGGAATGTGGTAGTTTCAAGAACTTACATACCCAAGCCTTGCCTGAACATGTTCTAACAGTCAGTGATAACTGTGTATTCCAAACCCTGATTTTATCTTCAAAGAAACTTGTATTACCCACATAAATTGAGCTGGAAACTGTAAAATATAGATAATTGTAAAGATAAAGTTCTTAAAGTGTCTTAATTTCCACTTTCCCAGGCAACATGGGCTTTGTCTAGAAAACTTAGTGCCTCTCTCTCTCTTGCAGGTCCTCTGGTGCAGACGATTAAATGACTAGCACTTCCTGTTCCCAGGGTGATGTATCTGCTTCCTGATGGTGTTGGCTCTGACTGTCTTCCTATTTCCACCCAGTGGCTCCAGCTGTGGCTGCCAAGAAAACCCCAGCTGATGGAGGATGAGAGGTGAAATCAGGACACACAAAGACCTGTTACCATCATCTTTCACCTGGATTCTCCTGAAGCAACAGCTGCTCATCTCATCACTCTGAGTTACTAATCCTTCTTTCTGAGACAAAAGCCCAAAAGGCAAATGGGAAATGACTTGTCAGATGACATCACCAATAACTGAACGTAAAGTAGACTCAAATTAGGACAAAATCTTTTGTATTTACTCAGTTTATATCACTAATATGATTATCTCAAAGTTCTCCTGACAAAGCAGTCTGCCACAAGGGGTAACAAAAAGCATAGTCACTGATTTGTCCCAGAGCATCTCCAGCTGGGACAGCTTCTTCTACCATCTCTGCTCTGCCCAGACGACCACACACATTGCCTTGCCTAGGGAAAGGGGCAGGGAAATGATGCAGGCTTTACTGCTGCCATTGACCCTTGCAGCTATTCCAAAGGGACATAAAAATCCCTCATTTCAGACTTTTATGACATAGTGTAGCCCTCCCTGGAGATAAGTAGGAACACTGGTCTCCCGTCCCCACTTGCCCTTCGGGAAAGATCATCACATCAGCCAGGCAGAGAACAGCCCCAGCTGACCCAATGTACTTTCTCTTTAGCCTCTCAACCCTTCTTCCTTTGGTTGTTCATGACAACCTGAGTTTTCAGGGAATTTCAAATTGATGATGACAAGCTGTTTGTGCTGTCTCAATCTGCTGAAGATGTTTAAAATAAGGAGCTATAGTGAATACAGAGTTGAAAAAAATTCTTTGGGGTGGATGACACATTGACCCAAACCATTCTGATCACACACAACTCTAAGCTTCTATTTGGTGGATGACATTAAATGCTGAAAAGGTTTGGAGTGCGCATATATTAGCTACTCTTTCACAGCCTGTGTACAAAAAGTCCCATGCCCTACTCTGCCATACATGTTGACTGACTAGCTTCATTAGCAAGGAAGAACAAAATAGTCAATGCGATCTTTTTCTGTGAATTCAGTGAAGTCCTAGCTCTCCTTTTGATGTCAAACCATCACCTTCCATGAAAGGTTTTTGTGAGGTGGACACAATTTTCAGAAGGTAGCGTCCGGGTTCTCTGACATTAGTGTTAGCCTACTTGAAATCTTCCTACTTAATGGCTAAACTCAGTATTACTTAGGAATTAAGCTTTAAGCAACATTCTTAAAGAACAGGTTATAGAATTTATTATTTGTTAGAATTTCTTTATGCAAAAGTGGGAAGTGTCTTTAAAAATATTTTAGCCAATCTACATGTCCTGAATAACTTTAATGTTATCAGTGTGAGCCTGTTTCTAGTATCCATCATGTTAACTAGCCACAAATGTCACAAATTAAAGAAATATATCTGATATTCATTATGCTAACCAACCGTCTGGTGTTGATCCTCGTATGGATAGCTGAAATGCTTTTGGTAGCCAACTTGGGAAGATGGCTTTTCTGATATAATGTTTGCGATCCACCTATGTGGTGTAAATTCTCCATTAGGGCACTTGACAATTTTAAGAGTCAAAGTGCTAGCTAACTAGAAATTATATAATATCACATTGTTCCAGGATGCAATATTTAAAATTAAATAACCTGCATCATAGCTAGATCTGGAAGAATAGAGTTTTAATCATCAATTGTTAGCAAGAATTATTTTTAAAGTAACTCAACTTTTCTCCTCATTCAGTTGGCAAACATGAAAGAAAGTAAGGTGAAAGTTCAGAGATTTCTGCCTTTGGCCCAAGGAGCAGAGCCTACAAAAATACATATATAAGGTCTTCTTGCTACTAGGGAGTGAGGTCAGAGCAATGAAATAGCATGGGTGTGTGCATGCATGCATGCTGTGTGTGTGTGTGTCCTTTGCCCAGAGGTAAATATTTTCTTTTGATTTTTATTGTGGTTTGTTCCCTGTATTGGTTGAGTTTAACTTCCAACCTCCACTCCACCCCACAGTAGAAGAATTCTTCTTGGAAAAGGATGCCTGAAATAAGGCAAAATTATTGAAGTTAAATACAGGTCCAAGAGACTCTAGCACTTAGAATTGCAGAAGCTTCCATTTAAAGCTGCTTCATCCTTTTAAGTTTCAAAGCCAGAAAAAAGACATTCAGTAGGACTAACAACTGTTCATGAATGTACTGTTAAGCTAACTACTTAATGCTAAAATTATTTAAAAGGCATTACTTGGAAGTGTTTACAGTATGTGATTTGATTAACAAAACTATTAAGGGTATGCTTACTTACTATCATCAATAATTTTTACTATACATTTATTTGTATTGGGAACACATTATTTGTTCCCTTAGAATTCTGACAAATATAATCTTAGCTTCAATTTGGAGAAGTTGTTCTGCTGGAGATAAATTTGATTGATTTTTATTGCTCCTGGAGGCAAAACTTAATGAGTAAAAACAACCTGAGAATCTTTCTCACCATCAGAGCTGTCCAACAGTGGAGTGTAATTTTTTGAAACACAAAATTCTCTCTTTTTCCTCTATTTCCAGTTGCTTTATGCTCCTGCATTACTTTTCTTCCTGGTCCACTGACATTTCTCCACCTCCATTTCCAAACATAAATCCATAAACACAAACCCATGCAACCCTCTCTATGTATCATCCCAAATATATATACATCTTGATTTCTTCTGAGTTAAGATTCTAAAGGAAATTTTAATAATAAATGAAGTGTGTAGCAGAAGAAGAGGGAGAGAATAAAGCACAGGGATACAAAAAGATACCCAGTTGTGAAACATAATTGGTCTGTAAACTGAAGAAAGTCATTTTTCAGGGTCCAGTTGGGGCCTCAAAGCCTCCTTAATTCTGTTTCCTAATTGAACCACCAAGACCATCATTTCTGACTCCGATCCACTTTGCCCTCTGCAAATCCTGTTCTTACTTTTACCCCCAAAATTCTCTCTCTGAATTGTGAATACCATAGAATTACCCCTTTATTCTCCCTTGAAGATCACTATTACTGGACCCCTGGAGTACCTTGTCATGCTTATTTCCTGAGACAAGTACTAGGGCAGGTGTTGACTGATATCTTTTAGGAAAATTAAACTATTCTGTCCACTGACATTTACCCTTGACAGCAGATGCCACAATTCTCAAAGTCTGTCTACTCACCAAGTCTCTTCCTATTTTGAAGGCTACCTTCCCTTTTGGGCTGTCTCTTTTTTCCACTAGTGGTTACTTCCAACACAGCTCACTCAAGAATTGGAGGTAATTGACATCACTTAAACCAAGTCAATTAAGCCCAGCTTGACCCAGGGTGGTAACTGTCAACTTCTCCAGGTTCTCTTTAGGTAACTCAACTTTTGGCAATTTTCAAGGTGGTAGTTTACCAAACTCTTATTTCTATAGTATTGGGATAGTAAAATACTTGGTAATGTGTTAAGTGAGAGACACATTCTCTTCCCCTAAAAGAAGAAAGACATTTCATTATTTCACTTAAAGGTGCCTTTCAATGTGACATAATTAAGTGATTAAAAAGCACAGCCTTTGTCTAGATAAGAAGCTTTAAGTACAGGTAGCATGAAATCAATGCTAAAAATCTAAAATATGTATTCAAAAACTGTGTTCTAAGAAATATATAGAATATGTGACCCCTGAGCCTGTGCAAAATGGGTTGTAGGAAAATTGGAAAGTCAAAGAAAGAGGTCTTCTTGGAGGTTCTAAGCTATGAACCTTAATTCCCATGATGTATGTCAGAAAGTACCCCTAGGAAAATAGACACAAAAAGTGAAGACTAGGACAAACTCAGCCTAATGAGACCTTTTCAAACTAAACTCATTTTCTGAAAGGAAAGCTAGAACAGCTCTTGCTGTGTGGGGAATTTCTAGTCATTCCCCTTACTGCTGAAAGTTATAGAGAAAAGAAAGGAAACTGGGACACTCTATAGCAATGGTCCACTAATAGAATTAAGAAATTTGGAGAGTAAACAACATGTAAAGCCTGGAAGAAGTTGGTTCAACATACACATCTACCACAATGGCACCCAACCAGCAGTCTCAAGCAGCAAAGATGTCACAGAGGAATTCACATCACTCCTCTTCATTCTGCCCTCCATTCATCAGGGTTTTTATGAAGCACTTTGTGGTATAAGTGAAAGTTCAGTTCCATCATTGATATACTCCTATATATCAAAGTGTGTTTTCTGATTGATTACTGTTTTTGGCATTACAGTACTTTTTCTACTTTTCAAATTGATTCCTTTTATCTATAAGTTTTCTTCCTCCTCCCTTTTCATTGATGATATTCATGACATAATGAATTCAAATAATATTTAAAGAGGTCTCTACAGTGGATTTTTTTGGTATTTCCTGAGGGAGAAACAAAAATAAATTTGGCAGTTCTTTACACTCTCACATATAAAATAAAACATTATACAGTAAATTTAAGTAAAAAGTATAATATACAATAAATGAAAAATATAATTCATATAAATGCAACCAATTTAAAGTAGTAAATACAATTATAATAAATAATATAATACATATAATAAAGAAATGCAAAACAATAAGCATAAGTGAATACACAAATACAATATACAATAAATTCAAGTAAGAAATACAAGATACAAAACTTTAAAATGCAAAATGTAATACATTCAAGAAATAAATGCAACACACATTTAAGTAATTCAAGTAATTTACACTCTAGCATACACAATAAAGCACTAAATTTAATACCCATTATGAATGATGTAAGAATTGAGCTTTCCATTCCTCTCTTCTTCAAGTGGAAAATTCAGCTAATATTTCTGGTCCTCAGTACCCTCATCTGTAAAATGACAAGGCAATGTTGGTTTGTGTCATCTCTAAGGTTTTTATAACTGTAAATATCCTACATGTCTACAAATATTTCATGTTTGAGGAGGAAGTGTGGAAGAGTAGCAAATGCTCCTGGTGACCAAGGCAAAGTCTCCTATTCCTTGGTAAGAGAAGCCCAGTTTTATCTGGGACAGCAATATGCATGCGATAGAGGTTGGCATATAAGATCTAATAATGAGATATAAACAGACTTTGTTGAGTGGAGCTTTAGGGAAAGTCTTTTAGGATAGAGATTTAACTGGCATTCCTCTTTGGCCCTTTACTCTTTATCCATTTTCAAATGCCCCAATAATGTACAGGAGTCTGGGGATTCCGCAGCTAGCTGTGACCACGAGGTGGCAAACGAGAGGTCCAATTTTACATTTTGAGGACAGGAATAGAAAGAATCAGCCTGAGTCCTTAATGGCATCCCTGAATTACCTACCCCCAGATTGTGTGTGTGTGTGTGTGTGTGTGTGTGTGCGCGTGTGTTTATAACACAAATAAATTCCTATTTATGTAAGCCACTGCTAGTTGAGTTTTATGTAATTCCTAATGTAAACCTAATTCTAAATAAAACAGAGAGTGAAGATAGAAACACACCCATATAATTGTCATCATTATATAATATTTAAAATAAAACATAATTATCTTTGTCTGAAATGACTTAGTTTTCTTTGGAAAGAGATTAGATAAGAAAACATGAATTTTAAAAAATCCTACCATGATTTATAAAGAAACATGCAGCTGCAAGAGTGAGGCTTTTTTTTTTATTATACTTTAAGTTCTAGGGTACATGTGCACAACATGCAGGTTTGTTACATATGTATACATGTGCCATTTTGTTGTGCTGCACCCATTAACTTGTCATTTACATTAGGTATATCACCTAATGATATCCCTCTCCCCTACCCCTACCCCACAACAGGCCCTGGTGTGTGATGTTCCCCTTCCTGTGTCCAAGTGTTCTCACTGTTCAATTCCCACCTATGAGTGAGAACATGCGGTGTTTGGTTTTTTTTTTCTTTGCGATAGTTTGCTGAGAGTGTGGCATTTTTGAAGCACCCTAACTTTTGAAACCTGTGAATAATTTTGTATCGTCTGGCACCACTTCTTATTTCAATGACAACTAGTTTGCTTTTGTTCATTCCAATTAGGTCCACATCCATAATATCCAGTAGGTCATTCTCTGGAGATAAGAGTTTCTGATACCAGCAGAACCTTTGTCCTCCGTGACTGGTCAGTGGGGTAGTGGCCCTGAGTGGAGAGCAAGCTTACGTGGAGCACAATGTGAATTTGGGTTCAACATTGAGATAGACAGGACAGGACTCCCCTATAAATATGTAGGCATCAAATTGCAAATTGTACTGTTGTTTCCCCAAAAATCAGCAGACCAGTTAAAATGAAAAACTGACTTTTTTTGAAAAATTACGTAAGAAATTATTCCTTAGGAAATCCTCAGAGCTTTATCCAGTTCTTTGATATAACCCAAAGGAAAACTTTCATTCTTTATTCCTTTTCCCTAATAAGAAAGAGTAATTTCGGGGATAAAAATCATGTTTTGTTTTCCACCCTTACCTGATACCCCACAACAGACATGGGCATGCACACACACACACACACACATACATACACACACACACACACACACATACATACACACACACATACATACACACACACATACATACACACACACACACATACACACACACACATACACATACATACATACACACACATACATACACACATACATATATACACACACACATACATACACACACACGTACATACACACATACACACACATACACATACACACATACACACACATACACACATACACACACACACACATACATACACACACACACACATACATGCATACATACACACACATACACACACACACATACATACACACACACACACACATACATACACACACACACACACACACACACACGCAGGCTCCTTTCTCAACTGGAAATTTAAGCACTTTGAAGGCAATGGATTTTTTCTGAAATTATAATAGAAGCAATACAAAAACTTAAAACGAAACCTCAGACTCACTGTTTGAAAAAGTACTAGCCATTTCCTGCCATAAATAACTTCTCGCTGGTTTGTTCCCCACTCAGCCCCATAACACCTCTTCCGCCTCTCTGGTTCCTTTCCTCTGGTTCCTATATGCAGCCTGTCACACGTCAATCCTGTTAATGTCTTACGCATAACATTTTTGTTCTCAACCATCTACATCAAGCTTAATTCCACATTGAGGTTTCTATATCCAAAAGTTTAAAGGCCTTCTCCTTTCCACTTTTGTGAGCTCAAAGAACAGGCAGGTATTTGGAAATGACAGATTATGGAGTTAGATTCCCTACCCACTGTCCCTTTAAGAAGAAGCTCCTGTACATCACAAATTCTCTTTTCTTCTTTCTGCCTCATACCCCTACTCAATTCATCCAACCTTTATTAACCACTGTCAACGTAGCAGATGCTGCTCAGTATGGGAGAAACTGAGGGAAAAACATGCAGTCCCTTACCTTGAGAAGTTCAGAGTCAACATCTGTGGAGACATAAATGTTGACACACAACGGTAAAACCTTGTGGTCATCACCACAAGAAAATCATGTATAAAGGATTATGAGAACAAAGCTAAATATTTTTCGAATATAATCTTCAAAATCTTAACTGTACCTACAGCACAGGTGTGGACACCTTGGTCAGGTGACAACACACCTGCACAAATACCTTTTGACATGCCAGTGAATCTATGTAAATTCTTCTAACTTTCACCCAATTGTGCTAGGCTTCAGTCTTGTAGAAGTTATCATAAGCTTATTCTTAGTATTTCTCTAAACTAAATGTTTACATTTGAAATTACTGGTAAAAGTAGGAAGTAACATTTTCACTTCTGCAGTGGGATTTCCTTCATGTTTCACTAAACAGGTAATATCAGTGGGTTCCCCTTATACTCTTTCTTGAGTCAAACCAGTGATGTAACCCTACGGTAGCTCATACACAGACAGCACAATGCTGCAGGCTAGAACCCACCCATTTCACTGCACCCACCTAGCTTTTATCAGTCAAATTATCAGCTTGACAAACACCGATTCAGCAATTTTCAGTATTTCCTGGTGTGAAAGGGCCATCACACTCAGTATTTCTCAAGATGAAAATCATCTAGTGGTTAGAGTGCAACTGTGAGTCACAGAGATGCTAATGCTAGCCCTGGCCCTGACTCACTCTTTGGCCGCTGTCCTGTACTCTCCACCCATAGGTTCCCCAACATATCAGTTACATTTTTCTATTTAATTGTCATAAGGAAGGAGCTATACTTAGAGATTATTTGAAAATTGGCTATTGTTGTGGAAACCTAAATAGCTGTTCATAATAAATAGTTTTCCAAGGCTTAAACATCTATTGGAGAAAGGACTCAAGTTTAGAAATTAACAAAACAAAATCCAAGTCTACAAAAAGCAGGTCCAGGTCATCACCTTTATCTCCTGCCTTTGAGAGACATGCATACTGAAGCCCAGACAGCTAACAAATCTTCCCCAAAAGGCCCAGCTCTGCAGTGCCCAAATCAGCACCATCCAATAAAAATATAATGTGGGCCACAAGTGCAAACTGTGTGTGCGTATGTGTGTGTGTGTGTATAGTTTTTTTTTTGAGACAGAGTCTTGCTAATATGGGCCACAAGTGCAAATCGTGTGTGTGTGTGTGTGTATATATATATATATATTTTGAGACAGAGTCTCGCTTTGTCACCCAGGCTGGAGTGCAGCGGCGCAATCTTGGCTGACTGCAACTTCTGCCTCCCGGGTTCAAGTGATTCTCCTGCCTCAGCCTCCCAAGTAGCTGGGAATACAGGCACATGCCACCACGCCTGGCTAATTTTTTGTATTTTTAGTAGAGACGGGGTTTCACTGTGTTAGCCAGGACAGTCTCGATCTCCTGACCTTGTGATCCGCCCGTCTCGGCCTCCCAAAGTGCTGGGATTACAGGCGTGAGCCACCACGCCCGGCCACCATGTGTATAATTTTTAATTTTCTAGTAAAAAAGGTAAAAAAGAAATAAGTGACATTAACTTCAATAATATATTTTACTTAACCTAATACGTTCAAAATATTCTTGTTCCAACATGTAGTCAATTTTTTAGAATTATCAATTAGTTTGTTGCACTCTTTTTTATACTAAGTCTTTTTTCACACTAAATTTTCATACTAAAATACAGTGACTACTTCACACTTACAGTACATCTCAATTTAGACTAGCCACATATCAAATGTTCCAGTAGCCACATGTGACTAGTGGCTACCGTATTGGACAACATAAGCCTAACCTAATTCCAGTGATTCAGTCTCCTAGCAGAGATCAGCATCAACTAACAGAATAAAACTAAAAGCCACATAACTTCTTTAAGCTTATCAGAGCCCTACTGCTACCTCTTCTTGTATTCTCTATGACCCTTTTAAAAAAAGAATATCGTTCTTCTGTATAACATCATTCTCCCTCCCTATTCCATTCTGGGACTTCACTCTGATTAAATCCTTTTGAAATTCGCTTTTAAAAAATCCCTTTTCTGTTTACCTGGGCTCCCTGAGTATGCCTAGGGAAATTATCAGTAGGAATTTTCTTATTGCTTGTAAACTATGTTTAATTCCTAAATTTCCCTTTTTCTGCCTTGTCTGAAAGCATTCCAAACAGAAACTAGTCAAAGAAACTAGTTTTTTTGTTTTTCCATCAGTTGGTGACCTCATGGGGAGAACCAAAAAGGTCATTGTGATTATAAACCCTCTCAGGAGGTTGCTCTAACTTTGTCAACATAGGGTTCATTCTCAACAATAATGTGTCTTAAAATGATGTTTCCTTGGATCCTTAAACAGAGTAATGCATGACTTCAAGTTAGGAATTTCCAGAGATGAATATTTCAAGTGAGTAGGATTACAACAAACTTAGATGTCCACAGAAAGTTAAAGGGTGAGTGGACAAGATCTGGGGAGCACACTACTTTTTTCTGACTTTCCAAGAGAAACCACATTCCTGGGACTGCCAGCTTCACTGCAGAAAGGTGTGAGGACTACAATGACCCCAGTAAGCTATTCAATGTGCAACAGGGCTGTACATCACATTTCTCTTGGCATTGACTTTTTTTGTGGACAAACAACAGAATGTAACTTAAGTAGCTCCTAAGCAAAACTATGAAGTCTACAAAATTAGATTCCATGCCACATGAATTCATCATCCCACTTACACACCACTATCTAATATGTGTTACGGATAAGAGGTTGGATTCCAGCTGAAAGGCGGAAAGTCCATGACATCAAGAAAAGGAGAATTTGAGGGAAGACTTTCAAAAAATCAGAAGGAGGCCAGACATGTGTCTCAGAGAAAAAAACATAAAACATTTCGGTGGCTAATGAAAGGGTGTGTGTGTTCAAAATAAAAAAGAAGAATGTCTCAGAACATATTTTTAATCATCATGGAACCTCCTAGCCTTACAAAACAGAGGGTGGATGCCAGAAAAGAGGGATGAATTGGTCTACCAGGGGCTGCTGGAAGGACAGGTTGGATTGTGGATACCTGCGTTCTACTCGCAGCTCTGTCTTTAGGGTATTATAGGACTTGATCATAGAGCTAACTTTTGTTTGCACAGTTTAACTGATTTTTAAGTTCCCTTAATGCTCAACAATGGAAAATTTATTAATAGAAGCACAGAGATGTCTTAGAAAAGCTTATGAGAAAGAGGTGGGGCAACTGGCAGGAAAGAAACTAGATGTTGTTAACACCCATCCCACATATTTCCAACCACACCACCTCCTTCCAGAGAACAAATGTCCTCTGCCTCTGGCACTCAGCTAGATCTCACAAAGGTTAGAGCAAAAAAAAAAAAAAAAAAAAAATCCTGCTGCCCCCTCAGTTCACATCCAGCCATGCTTGCTATCACCAAGGACATCCTGGAAACATAAAGGTAATATAACAAGGACAGACTGGGAGGCAGAGCCAGACACGGAAGTCTATGCTAGTACAATAGTACTGTACATGTTACTACTGCCTCCTCCCACACCCCCTTTCAGGTACTTCATGCCCAGCCCTGTCTGTCTGAGGGTTGCTATGATTATAAAAGCACCATAAATTGGACATAAAATATAAATGAGTTTTATTGTTGATAAAATATCAACTGTCATAATCTTTAAATCTATAGTCTACACTGAATGCAATAATCACTAACTGGTCAGTATGACATCTATTTTTTTTTATCAAAGTATTAGTTCCCAAAATAAGTTCACCCAGCTTTAATCCTTGGGAGAGAAACTGCCTCAATCTTTGGTATCCCCAAGGAACAACATAAAGTAATAAGACATCAAATACTAGCTGTAGTCTGAGAAGCCCACGACATCATATGATTAAAATGTACTATTTGTTTGCTATCACGACACGAATTCTCCTTCCCCGTGGTGCTGCTCACTTCCTCTCTAACATCTGAACTGTTTTGAAATACATTGTATGCATAGCAATAGCAAGTATGAAAGGGCTTCAAGAAAGCCTTGTTGTTTTATGAGATTTGGGGCCACAAAAGTTAAACATTTAATCTGGCAGGAACTCAAAGTCCAGGAAGACTCAAGTGTTTGAGCTAATTGTGTTTTAAAAGTATGTAGATTAGTGTTTTGAACTTGGATACAAATTGCAACAGAAACATTACTGTGAATGGTGGTTAGGTTCCAGATCCAGCATGATGTCCAGTGTAGCTGCCATACTAAACTTTCATAATAAATGTAGTTGGAAAGAGTATTGTTTTAAAAATTCTGTGAAATGATTCAGCTCTGCATATGCCCCTGCTTGCAATTGCTCCTTGGAATATTGAAATGAACCTTCATTCATTCAGGCTCAGTATGTTAATTCAGTATAAACTATGATAAAGGATAACTAACACGTCTTTAATACAATGTGGGCATGGGACATGTATTTTGTTTTGGAAATATCCAAAATTCTTCAGACTCAGGTCTAATGAATGAAGTAGAATGAACTTGTCTTCCAAATTAAAAATTAAATACCACAACAAGAATAGTTGGAGATTTCCATATTCCACTTTCAATGGATAGAACAAATAGGCAGAGGATCAACAAGGAAATAGAAGACTTCAATAACACTACAAACTAACAAGACATAACAGACATCTCTGTATAAAATACTCCACCAATCAGGGAGAATATGTATTCCTCTAATGTACACATGGAAAATTCCTCAGGAGAGAACATACACTAGGCCATAAAATGAATCTTGCTACATTTTAAAGGGCTGAAATCAAAGCATATTCTCTGACCACAATGGAATGAAATTAGGAATCAATAACACAGAAATTTGCTTCTCAACAAATAATGGGTTAAAGAAAAAATCAAAGAGGAAATTAGAAAATATTTTGAGATGAATAAAATGAAAATACAACATACCAAAACCCATAGAATTTAGCTGAATAAGTTCTTACAGAAACACCTACAGTTGTAAATACCTACATTAAAAAAGAATAAAGATCTCGAATAAATAACCTAATCTTCAAACAACCTTAAGATATTAGAAAAAGAAGAGAAATCTAAACCTAAACCAAGAAGAAGGAAGGGAAAACTAAAGATAAGCATGGAAATAAATAACATAGAGAAAATAGAGAAAAATAATAAAACAAATAATGAAAATCAACAAAATTGAGAAACTTTTAACTAGATTGACCAACAAAAAATTACATAATACTAATATTTCAAATTACTAGAATCAGAAATGAAAGAGGAGAAATTAATAATAACTTTGCAGAAGTAGAAAGAATAATAAACAAATACTGTGAACAATTGTATACCAATAAAAGGGACAAGTTCCTAGAAAAGCACAGACTACCAAAACTGACTCAAGAAGAAATACACATTCTGAATACATCTATAACAAGTAAACAGATTGAATTTATAATAAAAAGCTATTCACACAACAAAACTCCAGGTCCAGATGGTTTTACCGATAAATTCTGCCAAACATTTAACCATGCATTAATACCAATTCTTCACGAACTCTTCAAAAAATAGTTGAGAAGAATACACTTCATAACTCTTTTTTTTAGGAAAGTATAATCCTGATGCCAAAGCCAGATAAGAAAAGAAAACTATAGGCCAATATTTCTTATAAATTTGGATGCAAAAATTCTCAACAAAATCGTAAACTAAACCCAGCAACATATAATACAAATTATATCATGACCCAGTGGGATTTATCCCAGGAATCCAAGATTGAATTAACATCTGAAAATCAAGTAATGTAATATACCATATCAATAAAATACAAATAGAATAAAAAATTAAAACTGCAATATTTTTTCAATAGATGAGTAAAAAGTATTTGACAAAATCTAATACCCTTTAATGATAAAAACACCCAACAAACTAGGCAAATAAGGGAACTTCCTCAACCAAATAAAAGGTGTCTAGAAATACCCACAGCTAGCATCATACTTAATGGTGAAAGACTGGATGCTTTTCCCCTAAGATCAGGAACAAGATCAGGACACTATCAAGAAAGTAAAAAGATAACCCACAGTATGGAAGAAAATTTTCAAAAATTACACATAAGAGATTTATATCTACAATATATAAAGAATTCTTACAACTTGAGAATAAAAGACAAATTAACCAATTTAAAATGGACGTAGGCTATGAATAGGTGCTTTAGCAAAGAAGATATATAAATGGCCCATAAGCACATGAAAAATTATCAAAATTATTGGTTATCATGGAAATATAAATAAAAGTCACAATGAGATACCACTTCACACCTACCAGGACGGCTAGAATTACAAAGTTTGGTTAAAAACAAGTGTTGGCAGAGTTGTGGAGAAATAAGAACCTTCATACACATATGAGAATATGGGAATGTAAATTGGTGTGACCACTTTGGAAAACAGTTTGAAAGTTCCTCAAGTAGTTAAACAGAATTACCACATAACCCAGAATTTCACTTCCAGATATATACCCAAGAGAAATGAAAGCATGTGTCCACACAAAAACTTGGACATGGACGTTTATGTAAGCATTATTCTTAAGAGCCAAAAAGTGGAAACAATGCACATGTTCATCAACTAATGAAAGGATAAATGAATGTGGTAAGTCCATACATTGGAATATTATTCAGCAATAAGAACGTAAAGCATTAATACATGGTTAGTACTTTACTAACCATGGTTACTTAAAGCTGACTGTATGGAAGGATAGGAGGATTGGGAAGTGATAGCGAAAAGATAAAGGGTTTTTTTTTTTTTGGAAGTGATGAAAATTTTTTTAAATTGTGTTGATGGTTGCATATGTCTTTCAATACACAGGGAAACATTGACTTGTACACATTCAATTGGTAAATTATATGATAACTTGAATTACATCTCAACAAAGCTTTAAAAAAAAGCTTAACACTAAAGCTTTAGAAACCTACCCAGTTCTCTGCTGTCTGTGAAAGCTTCTCTTTGCAACTCCTCTTCCTGTTCTCTCAATTCAGAGTATGTGGGCAATTTTGGAGTTTGTACTAGCAGATTGCCTAAGTTATAGTGAACAATAGATTTTGTTGCATTTTCTACAAACATGCTAACTTAATTCTTTATCTTATCTCAATTGCCAATCTGTGAGAGTAATGCTTGATTCTCTGAAGGAAATCCTGGTGCTGAATTGATTTGGTATAAATTAAAAAATAGAATACAAAGACAAAGGAGGGCTTAATCTCTAAGATTTTCATGGTTATCTGAAGGAGAAAGCAGATAGATTAATGGAAAAGAAAGATAATGGGCCAGGCATGGTGGCTCACACCTATAATCCCAGCACATTCGGAGGCCAAGACAAGCAGATTACTTGAGGTCAGGAGTTCAAAACCAGCCTGGCCAACATGGTGAAACCCCATCTCTACTAAAAATATATATATATATACAAAAATTAGCCGAGTATGGTGGCGTGTGCCTGTAGTCCCACCTACTAGGGAGGCTGAGGTGGGAGAATTGCCTGATCCTGGGAGGCGGAGGTTGTAGTGAGCTGAGATTGCACCAATGCATTCCGGCCTGGGCAATAGAGTGAGACTTTATCTCAAAAAAATAAAAATTAAATAAGAACAAGAAAGATCATGACTTTGAGATAAAATCTTATGTTAGACCTGCAAGGAGCTTCAGACATCTCTATTAGTCCATTCTCATGTTGCTATGAAGAAATAACCAAGATTGGGTAATTTATAAAGAAAAGAGGTTTAGGCCGGGTGCGGTGGCTCACGCCTGTAATCCCAGCACTTTGGAAGGCTGAGGCGGGTGGATCACGAGGTCAGGAGATCCAGACCATCCTGGCTAACACGGTGAAACCCTGTCTCTACTAAAAATACAAAAACAAAATTAGCCAGGCGTGGTGGCAGGCGCCTGTAGTCCCAGCTACCTGGGAGGCTGAGGCAGGACAATGACATGAACCCAGGAGGTGAAGCTTGCAGTGAGCAGAGATCACACCACTGCACCACAGAGCCTGGGTAACAGAGCGAGACTCCGTCTCAAAAAAAAAAAAAAAGAAAAGAAAAGAGGCTTAATTGACTCACAGTTCCCCATGACTGGGGAAACCTCAGGATACTTACAATCATGGCAGAAGGCACCTATTCACAGGGCGGCAGGAGAGAGAATGAGCACAAGCAGAGGAAATGCCAGAGGCTCATAAAACCATCAAATCTTATGAAACTCAATTATCACGAGAACAGCATGGGGGAAACCACCCCCATGATTAAATTACCTCCACCTGGTCCCTCCCACAACATGCAGGGATTATGGGAACTACAATTCAAGATAAGATTTAGGTGGGGACACAGCCAAACTATATCAACATCTAAACCATCCTCTTTGCTTTACACATGAGGAACCCAAAACTCTGGTAAATTGAGTGTCCGATTCAAGATCATGCACCTAACTGCTGACCCACTACACTGGTTGACCCAGGACTTAGAGGTAGTAGGATGGGGAAAAGGATAACCAATGGGAGGGAAGAAGACAGTTCTCAGTGCAAATACTGGGAAAATCCTGGGTGAGCCAGCATGAGTCATCCTATGTTGATAGCACCAGTCAGAGTCAACATACCTCCTGACTCCTCATGCAGTCTGGTGCTCTTTCTTCAAGGGCATGTTCTCTCAGACAGACGGCTCTCTACTCTGAGAGATCTTATAAGCCCACTTTCCAATGACTGCTCTCTGGATGAGAATTTTCCAAAATGCAAATTACCTTGTGAGTTAATTTTATTATATGAATAAATACTTATATTTCAAGACCTTACATTGGTTTTTTCCTATGAGTCAATAATTTTACCATGATATTTAACATAAACCTAACATCTTATCACTTTTCTTCTCATTTATCAAATTAATTCCAGTGAGACTTAAGTTTTTAAATATATTGAACAGACGTTTGCTACAGCATGCTGCTATGGAATAGGTATGTGGTCTTCAGAGTCTTTGTTATCACTGAAATAATCCACACTAGAAACACAAAAACATGAAAACTGTTTTATGTGACTAATCCACCACATTCCCTAGAGGCTGCTATTCTCATTTCATCACAAACACAAAGCTATTGATATGGAATTCTTTTCTCCCTGCTTACCTTAACCAACTACTTACCTAGCCACATGGCCATTTTAGAGTTAAAATCTACCACGAGAAAGAAATAGAGCCCTTCATGGCCTAAGGCCATGTGGGGTTTCTTTGTGTTTTGTTTTGTTTTTAACATTGATCTATTTTTTAATTAACAAATAAAATTATATATATTTATTATGCATAGCATTTTGTTTTAGAAATATGTATACATTGTGGAATGACTCAATTGAGCTAATTAGCATATGTATTACCTGACATACTTATCATTTTTTTAATGTACATGATCTTATTTTATTTTGTTTTTTATTTTAAGTTCTGGGATACACGTGCAGAATGTGCAGGTTTGTTATGTAGGTCTATGTGTGCCATGGTAGTTTGCTGTACCTATTGACCCATCAGCTAGGTTTCCTCCCCTTGCCCTGCACCCCCCCAACAGGCCCCAGCATGTCTTGTTCCCCTCCCTGTGTCCATATGTTCTCATTGTTTAACTCCCACTTATGAGGGAGGACATATGATGTTTGGCTTTTTGTTCCAGTGTTACTTTGCTGAGGATGATGGCTTCCAGCTTCATCCATGTCCCTGCAAAGGACATGATCTTATTCCTTTTTATGGCTGCATAGTATTCTATGGTGTATATATACCACATTTTCTTTATCCAGTCTATCATTGATGGGCATTTGGGTTGGTTTCATGTCTTTGCTATTATGAATAGTGCTGCACTAAACATATGTGTGCATGTGTCTTTATACTAGAATGATTTATATTATTTTGGGTATATACTCAGTAATGGGATTGCTGGCTCAAATGGTATTTCTGGTTCTAGATCCTTGAGGAATCACCACACTGTCTTCCACAATAGTAGAACCAATTTACACTCCTACCAACAGTGTAAAACTGTTCCCATTTCTCCACAGCCTCACCAGCATCTATTGTTTCCTGACTTTCTAATAATCGCCACTCCGACTGGCGTGAGATGGTATCTCATTGTGGTTTTGGTTTGGATTTCTCTAATGATCAGTGATGTTGAGCTTTTTTTCATGTTTGTTGGCTGCACAATGTCTTGTTTTGAAAAGTGTCTTTTCATATCCTTTGCTCACTTTTTGATGGCGTTGTTTTTTTCTTGTAAATTTGTTTAAGTTCCTTGCAGATTCTGGATATGAGTCCTTTGTCAGATGGGTAGATTGCAAAAATTTTCTCCCATTCTGTAGGTTGCCTGTTCAGTCTGATGATAGTTTCTTTTGCTGTGCAGAAGCTCTTTAGTTTCAGTAGATTCCATTTGTCAATTTCGGCTTTTGTTGCAATTGTTTTTGGCATTTTAGTCATGAAATCCTTGCCCATGCCTATGTCCTGAATGGTATTGCCTAGGTTTTCTTCTAGGGGTTTTATGGTTTTGGGTTTTCCATTGAAGTCTTTAATCCATCTTGAGCTAATTTTTGTATAAAATGTAAGGGAGGGGTCCAGTTTCTATTTTCTGCATATGGCTAGCCAGTTTTCCCAGAACCATTTATTGAATAGGAAATCCTTTCGACACTGCTTATTTTTGTCAGGTTTGTTGAAGATCACATGGTTTTAGACATGACTTGTTATTTCTGGCGTCTCTGTTCTGTTCCGTACATCTATATGTCTGTTTTGGTACCAGAACCATGCTGTTTTTGTTACTGTAGCCTTGTTGTTTAGTTTGCAGTCAGCTCACGTGATGCCTCTGGCTTTGTTCTTTTTGCTTAGAATTGTCTTGGCTATAGGGGCTCTTCTTTGGTTCCATAAGAAATTTAAAGTAGTTTTTTCTAATTCTGTGAAGAATGTCAATGGTAGTTTGATGGGAATAGCATTGAATCTGTAAATTACTTTGGGCAGTATGGCCATTTTCATGATATTTTTTCTTCCTATCCATAAGGATGAAATGTTTTTCAATTTGTTTGTGTCCTCTCTTATTTCCTTGAGCAGAGGTTTGTAGTTCTCCTTGAAGAAGTCCTTCACATCCCTTGTTAGGTGTTTTCCTAGGTATTTTATTCTCTTTGTAGGAATTGTGAATGGGAGTTCATTTATGATTTGGCTCTCTGCTTGTCTATTGTTGCTATATAGGAATGCTTGTGATTTTTGCACAATGACTTTGTATCCTGAGACTTTGCTGAAGTTGCATATCAGTTTAAGGAGTTTCTGGGCTGAGATGATGGGGTTTTCTAAATAATCATGTTGTCTGCAAACAGAGACAATTTGACATCCTTTCTTTCTATTTGAATACCCTTTATTACTTTATCTTGCCTGATTGCCCTGGCCAGAACTTCCAATACTATGTTGAATAGGAGTAATGAGAGAAGGCATCCTTGTCTTGTATCAGCTTTCGAAGGGAATGTTTCCAGCTTTTGCCCATTCAATATGATATTGGCTGTGAATTTGTCATAAATGGCTCTTATTATTTTGAGATATGTTCCACAAATACCAAACTGTTTATTGAGAGTTTTTAACATGAAGGGATGTTGAATTTTATCAAAGAGCTTTATTGCATCTATTGAGATAATCATATGGTTTTTGTATTTGGTTCTGTTTATGTGATGGATTACACTTATTGATCTGCATAAGTTGACCCAGCCTTGCATCCCAGGGATGAAGCCAACTTGATCATGGTGGATAAGTTTTTGGATGTGCTGCTGGATTCAGTTTGCCAGTATTTTATTGAGGATTTTCGCATCAATGTTGGCCTGAAGTTTTCTATTTTTGTTGTGTCTCTGCCACGTTTTGGTCAGGATGATGCTGGCCTTATAAAATGAGTTGGGTAGGAGTCCTTCCTTTTCAATTGTTTGGAATAGTTTCAGAAGGAATGGTACCAGCTCCTTTTTGTACCTCTTGTAGAATTTGGCTATGAATCCATCTGGTCCTGGGCTTTTTTTGTTTGTTAGGCTGTTAATTACTGCTTCATTTCAGAACTTGCTATTGGTCTATTCAGGGATTTGACTTCTTCCTAGTTTAGTCTTGGGAGGGTGTATGTGTCCAGGCATTTATCAAGTTCTTCTAGATTTTCTAGTTTATTTGCATAGAGGTGTTTATAGTATTCTCTGATGGTAGTTTTTATTTCCGTGGGGTCCATGGTGATATCTCCTTTGTCATTTTTTTATTGTCTCTTTTTGATTCTTCTCTCTTTTCTTCTTTATTAGTCTAGCAAGTGGTCTATCTATTTTGTTAATTTTTTCAAAAACCAGCTTCTGGATTAATTTGTTTGGCCAGGGGTGGTGGGGTGTTTTGTCTCTATCTCCTTCAATTCTGCACTGATCTTAGTTATTTCTTGTCTTCTGCTAGCTTTTGGATTTGTTTGTGGTTGGTTCTCTAGTTCTTTTAGTTGTGATGTTAGAATGTGAATTTGAGAACTTTCTACCTTTTCGATGTGGACATTTAGTATTATAAATTTCCCTCATAACACTGCTTTAGTGATGTCCCAGAGATTCGGGTACATTGTCTCTTTGTTCTCATTGGTTTCAAAGAGCTTCTTGATTTCTGCCTTAATTTCATTATTTACCCAGGAGTCATTCAGGAGCAGGTTGTTCAATTTCCATGTAATTTTGTGGTTTTAAGTGAGTTTCTTCATCCTGAGTTCTAATTTGATTGCACTGTGGTCTGAGAGACTGTGCGTTATAATTTCTGTTCTTTTGCATTTGCTGAGGAGTGTTTTACTTCCAATTATGTGGTTAATTTTAGAATATGTGCCATGTGGCACTGAGAAGAAAGTATATTCTGTTGATTTGGGGTGGAGAGTTCTGTAGATGTCTATTATGACCACTTGATCTGAAGCTGAGTTCAAGTCCTGAATATCCTTGTTAATTTTCTGTCTTGTTGATCCAATATTGACAGTGAGGTGTTAAAGCCTCCCACTATTATTGTGTGGGAGTCTAAGTCTCTTTGTACACCTCTAATAATCTGTTTTATGAATCTGGGTGCTCCTGTATTGGGTGCATATATATTTAGGATAATTAGCTCTTCTTGTTGAATTTATCCCTTTACCATTATGTAATGTACTTGTCTTTTTTGATCTTTGTTGGTTTAAAGTATTTTGCCAGAGACTAGGATTGCAACCCCTGCCTTTTTTTGCTTTCCATTTGCTTGGTAAGTTTTCCTCCATCTCTTTATTTTGAGCCTATGTATGTCTTTGCATGTGAGATGGGTCCCCTGAATACAGCATACCAATGGGTCTTGACTTTTTATCCAATTTGCCAATCTGTGTCTTTTAATTGGGGCATTTGGCGCATTTACATTTAAGTTTCATATTGTTATGTGTGAATTTGATCCTGTCATCATGATGCTATCTGGTTATTTTGCACACTAGTTGATGCAATATCTTCATAGTGTCATTGGTCTTTATATTTGGTGTGTTTTTGCAGTGGATGGTACCAGTTTTTTCTTTCCATATTTAGTGCTTCCTTTAGGAGCTCTTGCAAAGCAGGCCTCATGGTGACGAAATTCCTCAGCATTTGCTTGTCTGGAAATTTTATTTCTCCTTTACTTATGAAGCTTAGTTTGGCTGGATATGAAATTCTGGATTGAAAATTCTTTTCTTTAAGAATGTTGAATATTGGCCCCCACCCTTTTCTGGCTTGTAAGGTTTCTGCTGAGAGTCCACTGTTAGTCTCAGGGGCTTCCCTTTGTAGGTGACCTTGCCTTTCTCTCTGGTTGCCCTTAACATTTTTTCCTTCATTTCGACCTTGGAGAATGTGATGATTATGTGTCTTGGGGTTGATCTTCTCATGAAGTGTCTTAGTGGTGTTCTCTGTATTTCCTGAATTTGAATGTTGACCTGTCTTGCTAGGTTGGGGAAGTTCTCCTGGATAATATCCTGAAGTGTGTTTTCCAGCTTATTTCCATTCTCCCAATCTCTTTCAGGTATTCTAATCAACGGTAGTTTGGTCTTTTTACATAGTCCCATATTTCTCGGAGGCTTTGTTTGTTCCTTTTCATTCTTTTTTCTCTAATCTTGTCTGCATGCCTTATTTCAGCAAGGTGGTTTTCAAACTCTGATACCCTTTTTTCTGCTTGGTCAATTCAGCTATTGATGCTTGTGTATGCTTCACAAAGTTCTCATGCTGTGTTTTTCGCTCCATCAGGCCATTTACGTTCCTCTCTAAATTGGTTATTCTAGCTAGCAGCTCCTCTAACCTTTTATCAAGGTTTTTAGCTTCTTTGCATTGGGTTAGAACATACACCTTTAGCTCAGCGGAGTTTGTTATTACCCATCTTCTGAAGCCTACTTCTGCCAATTCATGCATCTTATCCTCCATCCAATTCTGCGCCCTTGTTAGAAAGGTGTTGTGATCATTTGGAGGAGAAGAGGCACTCTGGCCTTTTGGGTTTTCAGTGGCTTTTTTGGTTGATTCTTTCTCATCTTCATGAGTTTGTCTAATTTCAATCTTTGAGGCTGTTAGCCCTTGGATGGAGTTTTTGTGGGGACTTTTTATGTTATTGATGCTGTTGCTGTTGCTTTCTGTTTTTCTTTCAATGGTCAGGTCCCTCTTCTGTAGGGCTGCTGCAGTTTGCTGGGGGTTCACTTCAGGCCCTATTTATCTGGTTCACTCTCACAACTGGAGATGTCACTCAAGGGGGCTGGAGAACAACAAAGATGGGTGCCTACTCCTTCCTCTGGGACCTCTGGCTGCAAGGGGCTTCAAACTGAAGCCAGTATGATCATTCCTGGTTAAGGTGTCTGACAACCCTTGTTGGAGGGTTTCACCCTGTTGGGTGGCACAGGGAACAGGACCCAGTTAACGAAGCACTTTGACTGTGATTTGGTGGAGGGAGTGTGCTTCACTGGGGGGAAACCCACTTATCTGGGCTGTCTGGACTCCTCAGAACTACCAGGAGGAAAGGCTAAATCTGCCGGCCTGCAGAGACTGAGGCCACCCTTCTCCCTAGAGGCTCAAGCCCCGGGAGATGAGAAATCTGTCCCTGAGCCCCTGGCTGGAGTTGTTGGAGTTTCTTCAGGGAGGCCCCACCCAGTGAGGAGGGATGGGTCAGGGTCAGGCCTGAAGAGGCACTCTGGCCACAGTCTGCCACAGCCAGTGTATTGGCCTGTGGGGGACACCTCATGGGATCAAGCCATCCATTCTCCCTGGCTCCAGCAGAGGAAAAGGGAGGCCTGGAGCTGTAGAGATGGCTGCCCCCCTTCTTCCACCCAGGGAGGTTAATGTGTTAGGCAGCTATCAGTCCCAGTGCTGGGTGCTTTCCCTCCCGCAAGGAGCTCAAAGGGCTTAGACAACAGGCAGCCACAGCTATTGTGCTCATTGCCCCTCCCCCTCAGAACTTGGCAGGCTTAAGCAGATTCTAGCTGAGATGCTGTTGAGAATATGTGTGCCTCTGGGGTTGGGACCCTACCCCCAGTGGCATGGGTTCACGAGTGGGATCTTCCAATCCATGGGTTGCACAGTTCCATGGAAAAAGCACAGTTTCCCTGGCTGGGTAGCACACTCACTCACCACCTCCCTTGGCTGGGATTTGGAGGCTCCCCTCCCTTGTGTGTCTCTCAGGTCAGCTGCTGCACCACACCTTTCTTCCTTCTTTTCCATGGGTTACACCAGCCACCTAGCCAGTTCTGGTGAGAGAGCCTGGATACCTCAGCTGCTTCTGCAGGATTCATATGCTATTATGGTTCTTTTTGATGGGAGCCTCCAATCACCACTGCTTCTAGTCAGCCATCTTCGCCCTGCCCCAATGTCATACTTATTTTTTGTGATGAGAACCTTAAAATATACTTTTAGCAATTTTTAAGAACATAATACGTTCTTATTATAGTCACCATGTTGTACAATAGATCTCTTGAACTTACTTCTCCTGTCTAACTGAAATTTTGTATCTTGTGACCAACATCTCACTGACCCCTCCCCATCCACCCCCGATAGCCATTTTTCTCTCCAGTTCCATTACTTCAACTATTTTACATTCCACATGTAAGTGAGATCATGCAATATTTGCCTTTCTGTGGCTGGCTTATTTCACTTAACATAATGTTTATATATTACATTCTCCAGTTTCATCCTTGTTGTTCCAAATGGCAGGATTTTTTTCTGTTTAAATGATGAGTAGTATTCCGTTGTGGATATATACCATGTTTTCTTTATCCATTCATCCACTGGACACTTAGGTTGACTCTGTGTCTTGACTGTTGTGAATAGCACTGCAATGAATATGGGAGTGCAGACACCTCTTTAACACACTGATTTCATTTTCTTTGGATACATTCCCAGTAATGGGATCATATCACTTGGGCCTTCCTAATCTGGTGTCTATGACAGACCTGGGAAGTGTGAGGAGTCTATGCAGCATGTGAAATGTATGTCAACATTTTTCTGTACACCTTGGAATTACAGAGAAGCTATAGCAATTTTTATATTCTCAAAGAAGTCCTTCAACCCAAAATAGTTAAGAAATTTAGCCTTAAGTCCTCCCTAAAACAATATTATTCATATTCTTTGCACAAGACACAAAAAAATGTAAAGTAGCTAAGTCTGACTCAGTGGAGAAGATTGATTAATCCTTGATTAGCTCTCCAAAGACTAAAGAGACATTAGTACACTAAGTAAGAAAATAAATTTGGAATAAAAGTACTGAGAGGAGAAAGGGAACAAAACAGAAGCTTAAAATCATTTCTGATGCATAAGGAAGAAAATGAACATGAAGGGGAAAGATGCCATTACAGTTAAGGAATTTAGCTACCTTAAGTGATTGAGGCAGTTGGGATCATCCTGAAATCTAATTAGGGAAAACATGAATGTCTCACAGTACAGTGAGAAAAATGTAAACACTCAACAAGTTTTCTCAAGGAAGTCATGGTAAGTTATTCCACTTCATTGCTTCCACCTTTTTTACTTCTCACTATTGAAAAACACATTTCAATATTGAGATAAAACAGCCTCCCTTCCCTGAAAATACTGAGGAGACATACTGGAAAGCTTGCAACATCATAAACCACTGAAGCAGACAATAACCTTTTTTTCCAAAACCAATCTTTGTATGATTGTGCCCAGATACAAATGCAGAGATAGAAGAAGATGAAGTTGTCTTTTACACTTTAATTTTCTGAGGGACTGTATTAAAAAGAATAACTCAACTGTATTTTCATCATCCCTTGTGTTCTCAAACATCTAAATACAGATTGAATATTTGAGGTACAACCCAGAAAAGGCAATGTGAATATTAATCATATGCAAGCAATTGATATTTGAACGAAGCAATATTGTTATAAATTTGACACCAAACTTGTCATTCTTGCAGTAAAAGAAAGAAAAACACTGGTTTTCAAATCAATACATTTGATCTTGTAATGATAAATTTCTGAATATATTACAAACCAGACTTAATTTTTGTTCCAAGGCCTTTCCTCTGTTCTATTTCTTCATTTTGTACTTACTCTCATAAATCAGTGGTTTCAATTAAGAGTTTTCCAGCATGCATTTCCTAAAACATATGTATAGACAATATATCAAAAATGATTGCGTGAATATGTTTACTATATTTGCCCAGCCAGATCATTTCATGGCTTTCTACAAATGTTATATAGGAAAATAACATAATTTATTATAAATCCTGGCCCTTCTAAAAGTGGGTTATGCTCATTAGGTGCGATGTTTATGTAAATATAAGTTTCTAGAGAGCAGAAATTCTGTCTTTTGAATTTGTGCCTACTCTAATCCCACGCATATCCAGGCACTTAACATTATTCAATGAGACATAATAATATAATAATATAATAATGCCATCTTATTGATATTCATCTATTTTTTACACCAATGCTTTTTCAGCTACTTGTTAGACAATTTCAATGAGAACATTTTTGTAAATTCAAAACCTGAAAGAAAAGCTCAATTCAACTTATCTAATATTGGGATATTTCTATATGTTGAGTAATATGTTAAGTGCTATTGAGCTTACGAAAGCAAGATACAATATTTTATCTGGTCTCTAGGAGCCTAATAGATAGTTGAAAATACAGAACAAACACAGAGACCAGTTGGAAAACAACACAAACTAGTATAATTAAATGTTAAATGTGAGATAAAAACAATAAATTCCTGAGAATTCAGAACAAAGATACATCTCCATGAGTAAAATAAATTGAGATAGGTTTCAGGGAAGAGGTCAGACAAGAGCCAGCCTTTAAAAAATAATAAAAAGAGAAATTTAGAAATCTTAGAACATAATCCAAAGAAAGAAATGGAATTAGTAAAACCAGGCAGGCATGGATCTCGTGCATAAGGGAGGGTGACGAAATTGACTGGAAGAAACAGGCTTTATTTCAGCAAAAGAAAGTACCAAGTTACAGGGTCAATAGGTAACAAAGGACTATAATGGGAATGACTGTGAGGATTATGAGATAAAAACAAATAAATATGACTTGAAATGGACTCTAATTCTCAGCATGTAAAATGTCACAAAACACCTTTTTGTTTAATGCCAAGAAAATTCGTTGTGGAAATACCATTTTATAACACACTGTTAGTTTTCAATTAAGACTAATTGAAGGGTAAAAAAATTACTCATGAGCTTTTTCCTATAACTTGGGCCTGTCTTTGGTGTCTAAAACATCCTTCTCAGACCATGTGCCAGAATCTTTGGAAAGGAACATAATATGCCTAATTGGAAAAGGCTCTACACGCACCCTGCTTCAGAAGAGAATCATAGCAGAAGGGCTTTGGAAGACCACATAATGTGATCTTTAATCAACAACACACTGCAGGACCAACATATTTTCCTAGCCCAATGTGCCTGACATTTAAATGCACAGAGTAGGTCTCTTCCCTCACATCCTGCTATTCTCACAAAACATATGACTTGAGTTTCATTTTAACTTGCTGCAAAGAAACAAAATATCTCAACCAGAAGCAAGCAACTGAAGTTAATTATTGTGACACATGGAAACATAATAAAACAGGTGTCAAAAAAATACAGAAACGTCATAGGTTTATAGCCTATGTTAACATTCTGTGGCATAGATTCTGGCATTATCTTCTGGTACTACTATATTCCTTTAAAGATTTTGTAAGTGGAAAGAAAAATTGATCTTTAGATTGAAAGGTCATCAGATAGTAATAGACAGATAAGCTCATCTTATTATTTAATGAATGGATATTTTATTAATTGTACATTTTAGTAAAGCATTCGTGGCTTTTGTTTTTATCTTTGTTTATTGTTATGAGCTTAGAACATTCTAGGTTGAAGTATATTTACTAATGCAGGGAAATACAAATTTACAACATGGCACATACTGTGGATACCCAGAAAGCACCACATCTTGATTTGGTGACCAACAGCAGAGCCAACAAATGGTCCTGGTAGATATTAGAGACCAAAGAAACAGGACTGCTACAGTTTGAATGTCCCCTCCAAAACTCATGATGAAATTTGTCATTGGAACAGTATTATGAGGTGGGGCTTTCAAGAAGTAATTAGGTCTTGGGGGGAGGTCCACTTTCATGAATAGATTAATGCCATTATCATGGGAGTGGGTGAGTTATCATGGGAGTGGCTTTGTTCTAAAATTGAGCTCCCACTCACATGCACTTTCTTGCCCTTCACCATGTTTCACTGCAGCAAAAACGTCCTCACCATATGCTGATCAGATGCCAGTACCATGCTCTTGGACTTCCCAGCTTTCAGAACTGTGAGCCAAATATATCTCTTTTTAAATAAATGACCCAGCCTATGGTATTCTAGCATAGCAGTAGAAAATAAACTACAATGGTTTGAATGTTTGCCCCTCTGAAACTTATGTTAAAAAATAATGCCCAATGTGGCAGTATTGAGAGGTGAGGCCTTTAAGAGGTGATCAGGATGCTAGGGCTCTGTCCTTACGAATGGATTAATACACTTATGGATTAATAGACTAATGGGTTAATAGATTAATGGATTATCATGGGACTGAGACTGGTGACTTTATAAGAGAAAGAAACTCTACAGAGAGTACCCAACTATAAGAAGGACCTCACCAGAAGTGGGCCCCTGACCTTGAACTTTCCAGCCTCCAGAAATGTTTTTTAAATAAATTATTTAAATAAAATTTTTTTTAGTAAATTACCCAGTTTCAAGTATTCTGTTATAAGCAACCAAAAATGGTCTAAGACAGAAAATTGACACTGGGAGTAGGACATTGCTAATAATGAACATGTGAAAATGGGGATGTCACTTTGCAACTGGATAATGGGTAGAGGTTGGAACAATTTGAAGCAGCTGGTTAGTAAACGCTCAGATTCTGGTGAGGGCTTGGAAGACAAGACCAGAGAAAGTTTTAAACACTTTAGAGAGTAGTTAAGTGGTCATGATCAGAATGTTGATAGAAATATGGTCAGCAGGAAACATTGTGATGAAGTTTTAGGAGAAACTGAGGAAAAAGATGTTGGAAACTCAGGTAAAAGCCATTCTTGTTATAAATTGTCAAAGCACTTAGATGGACTCTGTCTGTGACTGAGGTCTTTGTGGAAGTCCAAACTTGAGAAAGATGTACTAGAATATCTGGCACCAAAAAAAAAAAAATTAAGTAAGGTATGGAAGGCACTCATAGTTACCTTTGGCCATTTACACTGAGATACAAGAGCAAAGTAATAATTTAAAGACAGAATTAATAGTTAAAAAGGAAGCAGAGCAGAAAAAGTTAGAAAACCATTTGACCACAAAAAGAATGAAAAAATATTTTCAGGAGAGAAACCGAGTGTAGCTGATGGACCACTTTCTAAGGAGATTAGCAGAGACAAAAGGCAGCCATGGGCTATTTGTCAAGACAATGGAAGAAATACCCCCAAAGATATTGCCCTGATATCTGAAGATGCCACTCCCATCACAGGCTTAGGAGAGCAGAATGGCGTCAAGGAACAGCCCCAGAGTACACAGATTCGCTGGTCAGGGCCATCTTGGGACTCTGCTATCCACAGCCCAGCAGCTGCCTTAGCCATGGCTCAAGAAGCCTCAGGTGCAGCTCATGCTGCAGCTCCAGAAGGTACAAGTTATAAATTTTGACAACATCGATATGGCACTAATTCTGCAGGCTTGCAGAAAGCAAGAGCTATAGAAGATTGACAACTTCCACTCAAATTTCAAAAGATGTTGTTGAAAGCCTAGAGACCCAGGCAGAGCTACTGTAAAGATCCCTGCTATGATCATGCAGAGGAGAAATGTGAAGTTAGAGCTGCCACCAAGAGTCCCTATTAGAGTAATGCCTAAGGAACTCAGGACTACCACTGAGATGTCAGAATTATGGAACCACCAGCAGCATGAAACATCTACCAAAGAAAGCTTTAGGCAAAGGACTTTATTCTGTATAAGCAGTCAAGTGGGCTGCACCAAGCAAAGCCCATAGGACTGCCTAAGGTCTTGGGGGCCCAAACCCTACCCCAGTGTGTCCAGAAGGTGGCACATGGAGTCAAAAGAAATCATTCCCCAGCTTAAAGATTTAATGTCTGTCCTACTCAGTTTCTAACATGCTTGAGTTTGTTACTCATTTCTTTTGGCCTGTTCCTCCCTGTTGAAATAGAAGTGTCTGTCTTATGCCTGAACCACTACTGTATGTTGGAAGTTAATAACTAGTCTTAATTAGCCAGGTGCAGTGGCAGGCGCCTGTAATTCCAGCTATTCAGGAGGCTGAGGCAGGAGAATCGCTTGAACTCAGAGGGCGGAGTTTGCAGTGAGCTGAGGTCGCGCCACTGAACTCCAGCCTGGTGACAGAGTGAGACTCCGTCTCAAAAAAAAAACAAAACAAAAAACAAAAACACTAGTCTTGATTTCACAGGCTCACAGATGGGATTCTGAACTTTGGACTTTTGAGTTGGGGCTAGTATTATTAAGACTTTGGGGTTAACTTTAGAAAGTTTGGAAGGGGTGATTGTTCCACCAAATGTACGGACTTCAATGGAAGGACATAAGAAATAGGAAAAAGCAAGGAAATGTGACTCTACTAAAGGAAAACTTTTTAGTAACAAACCCCAATACAAAGAAAATTAATGGAGAGCCAGAAAAGGAATTCAAAATTATGATCTTAAGGAAACTCAAAGAGGTATAAAAAATACAGTTAGACAATTCAACAAAATCAGGAAAAAACATATGCATGAGAAATTCAACAAAAAGACAGCTATAAAAAAGAAAAAAAACAAATCATGCAACTAAAGAATTCAATGAATGAAATAAAAAAACAACACAGAGCTTTAACAGCAGATTTGATCAAACAGAAGAATCTCTGAACTTGAAGGCAGGTCATTTGAAATTATTTGGTTAGAAAAAATAAGAATGGAAAAGAGCTCTTAAAAGATTGTAAAACTATGAGACACCATTAAGTAGACAAATATTCATTATAGAAGTTCCAGAATGAAAAACAAATGGAAAAAATGCGTAGAAAACCTATTTAATAAAATAATAGCTGAAAATTTCCCAAATCTGGGGACAGATGTAAACATCCAGATCCAGGAAGTCCAAAGATCCCAAACTATATTTCAATCAGAAAGGTACTGTCCAAGATAAAAAATAGTCAAAATGTCAAAAGTCAAAGACAAAAAGAATTCTAAAAACAAGAGAAAAGCATCAAGTCACATATAAAGGAATATTCATTAGACTCACATTAGGTTTCTCCTCAGAAACCTTACAGATCATGAGAGAATAAAATGATATATTCAAAGTACTGAAAGAAGAAATTGACATCAAGAATACTATACTCAACAAAGCTATTCCTTAGACTGAGGGAGAAATAAAGCCATTCCCAGACAAGCAAAAAAATAAGGAAATTTATCACTAGACTGACTTTACAAAAAATGCTGAAAAGAGTCCTGCATCTGGAGACAAAAAGGTGATAATCACAATCATGAAAACATGCAAAAATATATAACTCATTGATAGGGCAGATAAACAAAGAAGAAATTTTAAAAAGTTCATACCATTCAAATAATCTATAGATTCAATGTAGTGCCTATCAAAATACCAATAATATTCTTCACAGGAATAGAAAAAAAAAATCCCAAAATTTGTAGAGAACCACAGAAGACCCCAAATAATCAAAGCATTGTGAGCAAAAAGAACAAAGGTGGAAGCATGGCACTACCCAACTTCAAAATATACTACAAATCTTTAGTAACCAAAACAGCATGGTACCAGCATAGAAACAGACACATAGACCAAAGGAACAAAATAGACAACCTAGAAATCAATCCACATAGTTACAGCCAACTCAATTTTGACAGAGGCACAAAGAACATTCAGTGCAGAAAGAACAGTCTATTCAATAAATGATACTGGAAAAACTGGATATCCTTATGCAGAAAAATGAAACTGGACCTCTATCCTTCACCATATACAAAACTCAAATCAAAATGGATTAATACTTAAATTCAAGACCTGAAGCTATAAAAGTACCAGAAGAAAACATGGGAAAACAATTCAGAACATTAATCTTCGAAAAGATTTCTTGTGTAAGAGCTAAAATGCACAGGTAACAAAATCAAACATAGACAAATGGGATTACATCAAGCTAAAAAGTTTCTGTACAGCAAGGGGTGCAATCAACAGAGTGAAGAGACAACATACAAAATGGAAGAAAGCATTTGCAAACTATCCTTCCAACAAGAGATTCATAACTAGAATATATTAGCAATTCAAATAACTCAATATCAAAAGAACAAATAATCCAATTTAAAAATGGGCAAAAGACTTAGAGATTTTTCAAAAGCAGACATAAAGCCACCAATAAACATATGGAAAAAATGCTCAACATCACTAACCATCAGAGAAATGCAAATCAAAACCACAATGAGATATCACTTCACTCCAGTTAGAATGACTATTATCAAAAAGCCAAAAAAAAAAAAAAAAGCTAGCAAGGATTTAGAGAGAGGGGAACTCTTATGCACTGCTGGTAGAAATGTAAATTGATACAGCCACTATGGAAAACAACATAGAGGTTTCTCAAAAAACTAAAAATATATCTACTATATGATCCAGCAATCCCACTGCTGGAATATATCCAAAATAAAGAACATTGGTATGTTGAAGAGGTATCTGCATGTCCATATTTATTGCAGCACTATTCACAATAGCCAAGACATAAAATCACCTCAGTGTCTATCAATCTATGAATGTGGAATACATACATGATGAAATATTTTTAAATGATAAAAAGAATGAAATTCTATCACAGCAAAATGAATGGAACTGGAAATTATTATTTTAAGTGAAATGTGCCAAGGAAAGAAAGAAAAATATTGCACGTTCTCATTCATATATGGGAGGTAAAAAAATTGATCTCATGGAGGTAGAGAGTAGAATGATAGTTACTAGAGGCTGGGAAGGCTCATGGAAGGGATAAAGAGAGGCTGGTTAATGGGTTCAAAAACACAGTTAGAAAAAAGTTCTAGTGATCAATAGCACAGCAAGGTGACTATAGGTAATAATAATTTACTGTATATTTCAAAGTAGCTAGAACAGAATATTTGCAATGTTCCCAATACAAACAAATGATAAATGCTTGAGGTTATAAATATCTTAATTATCTTTACTTGATTACTACACATTGCATGTATCAAAATTATCACATGTACCCCATAAATATGTACAATTATTATGTGTCATTTTTTAAAACCTTGGGGCTATGAGAAGAGAATTAATGTATTTGTGAGAAGAACATATATTTTGGAGAGCCAGGGGAAGAATTACATAGTTTTAATATATGTTCCTTCTGAAACCCATGTTGAAATGTAATCCCCAGTGTGGCAGTTTAGGGAGGTGGGACCTTTAAGAGGTGATTGGATTGACAGGGCTCTTCTCTGATGAATGGATTAATCTACTCATAGCTTAACTGACTGATGGGTTAAAAGATTAATGGGTAGGCATGGGAGTGGAACTGGGGGCTTTATAAGAAGAAGAGGAGCCTGAGATAGCAAGCTCAGCCCATTGCTCTGTGATCCCCTGCAGCACCTCAGGACTGCGGTGTCCTCACTGATGAGAAGACTCACACAAGAAGCAATCTCTCACCCCTGTATCTCTCAGCCTCCAGAACTGTAAGAAATGTGTTTTGTTGTTGTTGTTGTTCTTATTGTTTTACTAAATTACCCAGTTTCAGGTATTCTGCTACGAGCAACAGAAATCTGTTGCTCAAGACACAAACTTAGACAAGAGCTTTCTTCATACTTATTTTTTAGGTGGTCTGGAGAGTCAGATTTTATTTAAAAAGAGAAAATAATGGAGTTTTGAACCACATTTCCTTGATTCTAAAATACAATCTGTCAATTTTAATGTTTCTAAAATCAGGATGCCTCTTTCATTGGGCATGTACGTTTGATACAGAAACTTTTCTTCTGAGGATATTATTAAATAGATAATACATCTTAAAATTTATTGTACCTTATAATTGAGTATAATAGTATGAAAAATGATATGGGAATATTTGTGGTGATTTGTGAATACACAGGACAGTTCATGGTAAGATTGATGAGCATACACTGTGGCTTCATTCCCACCTCTACCCTTTAAATTCAAGCCTTCAAATAAGGAATTCCTGACAATACCTCCACACAGCCATATGTTTATGATGAGATCCATCACACATGTGAAGGATGGTGCATAAAAATATAAAATGATGTGAGCAATGCCAAGAATTGAAAAGCCAGAAGTACGACGTAGTGTTCTGACTCCATCTTACAGTAATTACCTTTTCCACCCCTACCTCCCATTTGTGTACTCAATTATCAACCTACCTTATGGCAAACAATGTAAAACATTTTCCCTCTTGTTTCAGTAAAGATAGAAATTCACAGAAGCAAATTTCAGGTCAACTGCTGGTATTACACTAGGAAACAGAATGCTGTTTTAAAGAAGGAGCATAATTCAGAGAGAAAAAGAAAGTGTCACGATGGAAGGATTTGGGTTTTAACCCTGGCTTCTTCGCCTGGGTTTATATAAGTGACTTAATCTTTCCTTGAATTCTTTTGACTGTCCCCAGCTAATAACATCCAAAAGAGAATAAGAAAATACTGACTCACTTCCCAGGGATGTTTTAACCAGAGATGAGTAATATTTTCAAAGGTTTTTCACTGCTACTCTTAAAGCATATTTCAAAATCAAAATAGCATAATTTTCTTTAAGCTCTTGCTTCTACAAAAGCATAATGATCTTGTGTTTAATAGCTTAATCAGAGACAACTAAATTTGCAAAGATGGGAAAGAAGAATAGAGTATGAAGTAAAAAACATAGCTGCAGAAGCCAGATTTGTAAGCTCAAATAAATAATCTATTGTCAACCATGAGCTACTTCAAGCAATAAGTTTCCCTTCAAATATAAAACTTCTTAACTACCCCTCACAGTGCACCTGGAATTTCAGTGATGGCAGAGTTCACAGATTCAAAGCTTAGTAGCTGCCTAGATCTGAAAAACAAGGCTTTCATCTTTAAGAATGTTCCAAGAATTGTTTTTGAGAAACTCTGAGTGAAGGGCAAATAGCTACAAACAATGGGCAGTTACTTTGTGATTACATTGAAGCCATTAACATAAATAAATATTCTTTCCCTGAGGAAAAATGTGGAGAACAATCGTGATTGGGTTGTCTTCATAAAGGGAAAAAGCTCTAATTGTAAATGGAGTAGCTATCAGTAGATCAATATCAGATTCAATCATGGAAACACTTCTGAATTCAAGTGGAAGTAACCTTGACAAAAATCAACCCTATTTGATGTGAAGGGAAAAATTCGAAAGCTCACAGCACACATAAATGCTCTTTCTTCTTAATTACCAGTGTTTCCAGAAGTACATTTGGTCTAGTTAGCATAACTTACCTGGAATTGCTAAACTACCCTACTGGATAGATGTCAGCTTCCCAGGAGAGTCCCTACCTGATAATATGATATGATATAAAATTACAGTTTATTGTTTGAAGCAGTTTTATGGTCTTCCAGTAGTACTTCCCTCATCAACCAGAGGAAACGCTCCTTGAAATAATATTGCTGGAGCCTTCCTCTGCATAACAAGAATCTTGGCTTCCACAACTCCCCTTATCTTAACCCCAAGCACTTCTTTCTGCTGATTTCAACTCTTTAGGCAAAACTTAACTCTTTCAACCAATTGCCAGTCAAGAAATCTTTGAATCCATCTGTGACCTGAAAGGCCCCACTTTAGGATGTCCCACCTTTCCAGACTGAACCAATGTTCACCTTACATGAATTGATGATGTCTGCTTGTAACTTCTGCCCCCTCTAAAATGTATAAAACCAAGCTGTGACCCAACCACCTTGGGCACTTGTTCTCAGGGCCTCCTGAGGCTGTGTTATGGGCATGTATATAACTGTGGTAAAATAAACTTCAAATTTGGGGAAAAAAAAGTGTCTACAGAAGTAAAAAAGTCTGCCTGCTCTATCTCAAATGTATCTCTCTCTCTCTCTTTCTCTCTCTCTCACACACACACATTCATGCCTTCTCACACTTGATGATTAACAAATATTGATAGACTCAATCAATAGTACTATTTCCCTAATAAATATAGGAGATTTTTTCTCTATTTTATCACAAAATAACTCAAAAAATAGTGAAAAAATTATGAAAGGGACTAAGATGTTACACTAGAAACCACTTAATGCAAAAGAAAGTAGTAAAGCAGAAAAACAGGAACATAAAAGACGAGACAAAGAAAATGAAGCATAAAATAGCAAATGTAAACCCAGTTATATGAACAATTGAATTAAATGTGAATGAATTAAAGAACTCAAAATCAGAGATTATTAGACTATATAAAAAACAAGATCCAACTATATGCTATCTACAAAAGAACTTTGTCTAGGTTCAAAGACAAAATGTTAGAAGTAAAAGGATGTAAAAATATATATTGTGCAAAGAGCAAACACAAGAAAGCTGGAGTAGTTACACTAATATTATTCCAAACAGACTTTAGAACAAAAATTAATTACTCAAAATAAAGATAGACATTTTATAATGATAAAATGGTCCATCCAGAAGAAAGTTATAGAATTGATAAACATACAGACATTTAACAACAGAGCTTCAAATTATATAAAGCAAAAGCTGACAAAATCAAGGAGAAATTAGGTGATTCAACAATAATAGCTATTTCTTTCTAAAAAAGTAGGAAAACTAGAGAGAAGATTTTAAAATAAATGGAAAATTTGAACATTATAAGAAACTAGACGTAACAAACATCTATAGAATGCTCTAAAGAACAGCAGGAGAATACACATTTTTTCTAAGCACACACAGAAATTTCTTCAGAATTCGCCATATGTTAGATGATAAAGCAAGGCTTGATAAACTTAAAGTGACTGAAATTATGCAAAATGCACACACCAACCATAATAGCATGTGATTAGAAAACAATAGCAAAAAGAAATTTGGAAAACTTGTGAATATGAGGAAATTAACATCTTTCTGAATAGTCAGTGGCTCAAAGATAAAAATCACAATAGAAATTTTAAAATCTTTGAGATGAATGAAAATAAAAGCATGACATCAAAATTTATGGGATGCAGCTAACACAGGACTTAGAGAAAAATTTATAGATGGAAATGCCTGTATTTAAAAAGTGGGACAGTCTCAAAATCAGTAACCAAACCTTCACCTTAAAGCACTGAAAACAGAACAAGTCAAGCCCATTTAAGCAGAAGGAAGAAAACAATAAATTTTGACTGGAAATTAAGGGGAACAGAAAAGCAAAAGAGAAAATAAATAAAACCGAAAATTTGTCCTCTGAAAAGATTAGAAAATATTGACAAACTTTTAGCTATACTGACTAAGAAAAAATAAGAGAAAACTCAAACTACTAAAATAAGAAATGAAAGAGGAAACATCATTGTCAACCTCACAAAATTTAAAAGAATTATAAAGAAATACTCTCGACTAATGACAACAAATTAAATAATTTAAGTCAAATGGACACAATTTTAGAAGTAAAACTGTCTCAGGAAAAAAGAAATTCTGAATGGACCTATAAAAAGTAAGGAAATTGCATTAATAATTTGAAAACTTCCATAATGAAAACCTAAACACATATGGATTCACAGTTGAATTCTACCATTTAAAGAAGAATTAATATCAATTTTTTACAAATTGTTACAAAAAGAGAAAGGAAATATTTCCCAACTAATACTATAAGTCCAGTGTTATCCTAATAACAAAACCACACAAAAACATTACAAGAAAAGAAAAACACAGATCAATATATCCTATGTATATAAACTCAGAAATCTTCAACAAAATGCTGTCATATCAAATCCAGCAATATATAAAAAGGATTCTACGCCATGATCAAGATAATTTATGCCCAGAATGAAAGATTGGTTTAACATACTTCTTATCAATAAAATAAACAACAAACTTACCCTCTATGTGTCCTCTATGTGTCCATGTGTTCTCATCATTAGGCTCCCTTATCTATATAGTTCTATGGAAATTTGGTGACAGGAAATCAGATACCTTAGTACCAATACTCAGCTATAGAGTAGGTAGTCCAGAATCATTTACCTGTAAGACTTTGAGGATCAAATATTGAAAACTTGGGTAACAGCATATGACCATCTTAGTAAATGCAGAAAAAGCATTTGACAAAATTTAACCTACTTTCCCTTTTAAAAAACTCAACATACTGAATAGAAGAAACCTCCTCAACCTCATAAAAGGCATCTATGAAGAAAACACACACACACACACACACACACACACACACTACTGGAGGTTTTAACTAGGGAAAATAGGCAAGCAAAAGAAATAAAAGGCATTTAAATTGGAAAGGAAGAAGTAAATCTCTGCAGATGGAATGATCTTACGTGTAGAAAATCCTAAGAAATCCATTAAAGAACTATTACGGCTAATGCATAAGCTGATAATTCTCCATGGTATGAGATCAAGATACAAAAATCAATGTATTTCTATACATTAACAATGAACAATCAAATATGAAGTTAACCATTCCAATTACAATAATAATAAACATAATACAATATTTAGGATAAACTTTAAAAAAGTTTAAAACTTATACTCTGAAAATCCCAAAACGCTATTGAAAGAAAAATTTTAAAGATCTAAATAAATGCGAAAGATCTAAATAAATGAATGGAAGGCTTAACAATCTTTGAGATGGTAATGCTTCCCAAAATGATCTACAAAAAAATGCAATCTCAGTCAAAATCTCAGCTGATATTTTGCAGAAATGTATAAGCATGTAATCAAATTCATATGGAAATTCAAGGAATCCAGTAAAGCCAAGACAATTTTGAAGAACAAAATAGGAGGACTGACACTTCCCAATTTCAAAACATACCACAAGCTGGAATAATCAGGGCAGCATGGTACTGGCATGAGAATAGACACATAGATCAATTAAATGAAATTAGAAAAAATAAAATAAAATAATTAATAATACAATGAATTATTAAACTTAATAATTTTAGCAAAATTATTTAAAATAAATCCTCATATTTATGGTAAATTGATTTTCAACAAGGTGCCAAGACAATTTAATGAGGAAAAACAGTCATTTCAATAAATGGTTTTGGAACAACTGTATATCTACATGTAAAGTAATGAAGTTTAACCCTTTCCTTACATCATACACAAAAATGAACTCCAAATGGATGTAAGACCTAAATGTAAGAGCTAAAACAATAAAAATCTTAGAAGAAAGCATAAGAATAAATCTTAGTGACCTTGAGTTAGGCAAAGCTTACTTAGATAACAGCACCAAAAAGCATAAGCGACTAAAGAAGAGATTAATTAACTTCAAACTTAAAACAAACTTGCTGAGAGTTCTTCAATTTTTCCTGTAAAATTACAGAGGAAAATGTATTACAGAGGTCTTCCTGGCAACTAACCAAAAAATTATGTCTTCTGGATTTTATATTATTTAAGGGATGTGTGTGTCAGCTTTTCAAAGTTTATACTTTGCTGTTATTTATTTCCTTATTCTAAATAAATATTAATTTTCTCACCTAAAAAAGCAACTAAATATGTTTGTACTTTGAAGGATACCTTCAAGAAAATGAAAAGACAATCCAAAAAATGGGGGGAAAATTTGCAAATCATGTATCTAATATGGAACATATCTACAATATATAAAGAACTCTTACTACTCAAAGATAAAAAGACAAATGATGCAATTTAAAAATTGACAAAGGATTTGAATAGACATTTCTTCAAGGAAATTATACTAATAGTAAATAAGCTCATAAAGAGATGCTTAACATTAGTTATTAGGGAAATGCAAATCAAAATTATAAAAACATACTACTTCACACCCACTAAGATGGCTATAATTTAAAAGCAGATAATAGCAAGTATTAGTGAAAATATAGATAAATTGGAACCCTCATTCATTGTTGGTGAGAATAGAAGATGGTGCAGCCACTTTTGAATAGTTTCACAACTTCTAAAATATTAATTATAGAGTTATGATATGACGCCACAATTATACTTTTAGGCATGAAAACACAGTTCACACAAAACATTATGGATGGATGCTCACAGCTGCCTAATTTCCTTTTTTTTTTTTTTTACTGTTTGGTTTTTGAATTTTTTTCTTTAAAATTATTGTTTTTTTAATATATACTTTAAGTTCTAGGGTACATGTACTCAATATGCAGGTTTGTTACATAAGTATACATGAGTCATGGTAGTTTGTTGCACCCACCAACTCATCATTTATATTAGGTATTTCTCCTAATGCTATCCCTCCCCCAGCCCCCTACCCCCACCACAGGCCCCGGTGTGTGATATTCCCCACCCTGTGTACAAGTATTCTAATTGTTCAATTCCCATCTATGAGTGAGAACATGTGGTGTTTGGTTTTCTGTCCTTGTGATAGTTTGCTGAGAATAATGGTGTCCAGCTTCATCCATGTCCCTGCAAAGGACATGAATTCATCCTTTTTTATGGCTGTATAGTATTCCGTGGTGTATATGTGCCACATTTTCTTAATCCAGTCTATCATTGTTGGACATTTGGGTTGGTTCCAAGTCTTTGCTATTGTGAATAGTGCCACAATAAACATACATGTGCATGTGTCTTTATAGTAGTATAATTTATAATCCTTTGGGTTTATACCCAGTAATAGGATTGCTGGGTCAAATGGTGTTTCTGGTTCTAGCTCCTTGAGGAATTGCCACACTGTCTTCCACAATGGTTGAACTAATTTACGCTCCCACCAACAGTGTAAAAGTGTTCCTATTTCTCCACATGCTCTCCAGCACCTGTTGTTTCCTGACTTTTTAATGATTGCCATTCTAACTGGTGTGAGATGGTATCTCATTGTGGTTTTGATTTGCATTTCTCTGATGGCCAGTGATGATGAGCATTTTTTCACATGTCTTTTGGCTGCATAAATGTCTTCTTTTGAGAAGTGTCTGTTCATATCCTTTGCCCACTTTTTGATGGGTTGTTTGATTTTTCTTGTAAATTTGTTTGAGTTCATTGTAGATTCTAGATATTGGCCCTTTGTCAGATGAGTAGGTTGCAAAAATGTTCTCCCATTCTGTAGGTTGCCTGTTCACTCTGATGGTAGTTTCTTTTGCTGTGCAGAAGCTCTTTAGTTTAATGAGATCCCATTTGTCAATTTTGGCTTTTGTTGCCATTGCTTTTGGTGTTTTAGTCATGAAGTCTTTGCACATGCCTGTGTCCTGAATGGTATTGCCTAGGTTTTCTTCTAGGGTTTTTATGGTTTTAGGTCTAACATTTCAGTCTTTAATCCCTCTTGAATTAATTTTTGTATAAGGTGTAAGGAAAGGATCCAGTTTCAGCTTTCTACATATGGCTAGCCAGTTTCCCCAACACCATTTATTAAGTAGAAAATCCTTTCCTCATTTCTTGTTTTTGTCAGGTTTGTCAAAGATCAGATAGTTGTAGATGTGTGGTGTTATTTCGGAGGCCTCTATTCTGTCCATTGGTGTATATATCTGTTTTAGTGCCAGTACTATGATGTTTTGGTTACTATAGTCTTGTAGTAAAGTTTCAAGTCAGGTAGTGTGATGCCTCCAGCTTTGTTCTTTTTGCTTAGGATTGTGTTGGCAATGTGGGCTCTTTTTTGGTTCCATATGAACTTTAAAGCAGTTTTTTCCAATTCTGTGAAGAGAGTGAATGGTAGCTTGATGGGGATGGCACTGAATCTATAAATTACCTTGGGCAGTATGGCCATTTTCATGTTACTAATTCTTCCTATTCAAGATCACGGAATGTTCATCCACTTCTTTGTGTCCTCTTTTATTTCATTGAGCAGTGGTTTGTAGTTCTCCTTGAAGAGGTCCCTCACATCCCTTGTAAGTTGGATTCCTAGGTATTTTATTCCCTTTGCAGCAATTGTAAATGAGAGATTACTCATGATTTAGCTGTTTGTCTGTTATTGGTGTATAGGAATGCTTGTGATTTTTGCACATTGATTTTCTATCCTGAGACCTTTGCTGAAGTGCTTATCAGCTTAAGGAGATTTGGGGCTGAAACAGTGGGGTTTTCTAAATATACAATCATGTCATCTGCAAACAGGGACAATTTGACTTCCTCTTTTCCTAGTCGAATACCCTTTATTTCTTTCTCTTGCCTGATTGCCTTGGCCAGAACTTCCAACACTATGTTGAATAGGAGTGGTGAGAGAGGGCATCCTTGTCCTGTCCTGGTTTTCAAAGGGAATGCTTCCAGTTTTTGCCCATTCAATATGGTATTGGCTGAGGGATTGTCATAAATAGCTCTTATTATTTTGAGATACGTTCCATCAATACTTAGTTTATTGAGACTTTTTAGCATGAAGGGCTGTTGAATTTTGTCAAAGGCCTTTTTTGCATCTATTGAGATATCATGTGGTTTTTGTCATTGGTTCTGTTTATGTGGTGGTTAACATTTATTGATTTGCATATGTTGAATCAGCCTTGCATCCTAGGGATGAGGCCGACTTGATCATGGTGGATAAGCTTTTTGATGTGCTGCTGGATTCAGTTTGCCAGTATTTTATCGAGGATTTTCGCATTGATGTTCATCAGGGATATTGGTCTAAAATTCTCTTTTTTTATTGTGTCTCTGCCAGGTTTTGGTATCAGGATGATGCTGACCTCATAAAATGAGTTAGGGAGGATTCCCTCTTTTTCTATTGATTTGAATAGTTTCAGAAGGAATGGTACCAGCTCCTCCATGTACCTCTGGTAGAATTCAGCGGTGAATGCATCTGATCCTGGACTTTTTTTGGTTGTTAGGCTATTAATTATTGCCTCAATTTCAGAGCCTGTTATTGATCTACTCAGAGAGTCAACTTCTTCCCGGTTTAGTCTTGGGAGGGTGTACGTGTACAGGAATTTATCCATTTCTTCTAGGTTTTCTTGTTTATTTGCGTAGAGGTGTTTGTAATATTCTCTAATGGTAGTTTGTATTTCTGTGGAATCAGTGGTGATATTCCCTTTATCATTTTTTTATTGTGTCTATTTGATTCTTCTCTCTTTTCTTCTTTATTTGTCTTGCTAGTGGTCTATTTTGTTGATCTTTTCAAAAAACCAGTTCCTGGATTCATTGATTTTTTGAAGGGTTTTTTGTGTCTCTATCTCCTTCAGTTCTGCTCTGATCTTAGTTATTTCTTGCCTTCTGCTAGCTTTTCAATGTGTTTGCTCTTGCTTCTCTAGTTCTTTTAATTGTGATGTTAGGGTGTCGATTTTAGATCTTTCCTGCTCTCTCTTGTGGGCATTTAGTGCTATAAATTTCCCTCTACACACTGCTTTAAATGTGTTCCAGAGATTCTGGTACGTTGTGTCTTTGTTCTCATTGGTTTCAAAGAACATCTTTATTTCTACCTTCATTTCGTTATTTACCCAGTAGTCATTCAGGAGCAGGTTGTTCAGTTTCCATGTAGTTGAGCAGTTTTGAGTGAGTTTCTTAACCCTGAGTTCTAATTTGTTTGCCCTGTGGTCTGAGAGACAGTTAGTTCTGATTTCTGTTCTTTTACGTTTTCTGAGGAGTGCTTCACTTCCAATTATGTGGTCAATTTTAGAATAACTGTGATGTGGTGCTGAGAAGAATGTATATTCTGTTGATTTGGGGTGTAGAGTTTTGTAGATGTCTATTAGGTCCACTTGGTGCAGAGCTGAGTTCAAGTCCTGCATATCCTTGTTAACCTTCTGTCTTATTGATCTGTCTAATATTGACAGTGGGGCATTAAAGTCTCCCATTATTATTGTGTGGGTATCTAAATCTCTTTGTAAGTCTCTAAGGACTTGCTTTATGTATCTGGGTGCTCCTGTATTGGTTGCATATATATTTAGGACAGTTAGCTCTTCTTGTTGAATTGATCCCTTTACCATTAGGTGGTGGCCTTCTTTGTGTCGTTTGATCTTTGTTGGTTTAAAGTCTGTTTTATCAGAGACTAGGATTGCAACCACTGCTTGGTTTTGCTTTTCATTTGCTTTGTAGGTCTTCCTCCATCTCTTTATTTTGAGCCTTATATGCATCTCTGAACATGAGATGTGTCTCCTGAATACAGCACACTGATGGGTCTTGACTGTTTATCCAATTTGCCAGTCTGTGTCTTTTAATTGGGGCATTTAGCCCATTTACATTTAAGGTTAATATTGTGTGAATTTGATCCTGTCATTATGATGTTAGCTGGCTATTTTGCCCATTAATTGATGCAGTTTCTTCATAGCATCAATGGTCTTTACCATTTGGCATGTTTTTGCAGTGGCTGCTACCAGTTGCTCCTTTCCATGTTTAGTGCTTCCTACAGGAGCTCCTGTAAGACAGGCCTGGTGGTGGCAAAATCTCTCAGCATTTCTTGTGGTGTAAAGGATTTTACTTCTCCTTCACTTATGAAACTTAGTTTGGTTAGATATGAAATTCTGGGTTGAAAATTGTTTTCTTTATGAAGGTTGAATATTGGCCCCCACTCTCTTCTGGCTTATAGGGTTTCTGCCAAGAGATCCGCTGTTAGTTTGATGGGCTTCCCTTTGTGGGTAATCTGACCTTTCTCTCTGGCTGCCTTAATATTTTTTCCTTCATTTCAACCTTGGTGAATCTGACAATTATGTGTCTTCGGGTTGCTCTTCTCTAGGAGTATCTTTGTGGTGTTCTCTGTATTTCCCGAATTTGAACATTGGCCCGCCTTGCTATATTGGGGACATTCTCCTGGATAATATCCTGATGAGTGTTTTCCAACTTGGTTCCATTCTCCTCGCCACTTTCAGGTATACCAATCAGACGTAAATTTGGTCTTTTCACATAGTCCCATATTTCTTGGAGGCTTTGTTTGTTTCTTTTCACTCTTTTTTCTCTAATCTTGTCTTCTCGCTTTTTTTATTAATTTGATCTTCAGTCACTGATATCCTTTCTTCCACTTGATCAAATCAGCTATTGAAGCTTGTGCACGTGTCACGAAGTTCTTTTGCCATGGTTTTCAGCTCCATCAGGTCATTTAAGGTCTTCTCTACACAGTTTATTCTAGTTAGTCATTCATTTAATCTTTTTTCAAGGTTTTTAGCTTCCTTATGATGGGTTCAAACATGCTTATTTAGCTCAGAGAAGTTTGTTATTACCAATCTTCTGAAACCTACTTCTGTCAACTTGTCAAAGTCATTCTCTGTCCATCTTTGTTCCATCGCTGGCAAGGAGCTGTGATCCTTTGGAGGAGAAGAGGCTTTCTGGCTTTTAGAATTTTCAGCTTTTCTCCCCATCTTTGTGGTTTTATCTACTATCTTTGATGTTGGTGACCTAGAGTTGAAGTTTTGGTGTGGATGTCCTTTTTGTTGATGTTGATGCTATTCCTTTCTGTTTGTTAGTTTTCCTTCTAACAGTCAGGTCCCTCAACTGCAGGTCTGTTGGAGTTTGCTGGAGGTCCACTCCAGACCCTGTTTGCCTGGGTATCACCAGCGGAGGCTGCAAAGCAGCAAATATTGAAGAACAGCAAATATTGCTGCCTGATCCTTCCTCTGGAAGTTTTGTCCCAGAGGAGCACCTGCCTGTATGATGTGTCTGTCAGTTACTACTGGGAGGTGTCTCCCAGTTAGGCTACACGGGGGTCAGGAACCCACTTGAGGAGGCAGTCTGTCCATTCTCAGAGCTCAAACACCATGCTGTGAGAACCACTGCTCTCTTCAGAGCTGTCAGACAGGGATATTTAAGTCTGCAGAAGTTTCTGCTCCCTTTGGTTCAGCTATGCCCTGCCCCCAGAGGTGGAGTCTATAGAGGCAGCCTGCATTGCTGAGCTGAGGTGGGCTTCGCCCAGTTTGAGCTTCCTGGCCATTTTATTTACCTACTCCAGCCCAGCTTGAGTGAATGCCCCTCCCCCAACAAGGCTGCCACCTCGCAGGCTGACCTCAGACTGCTCCGCTAGCAGTGAGCAAGGCTCCATGGGCTTGGGAACCACCAAGCCAGGCATGGGAGAGAATCTCCCGGTCTGCCAGTTGCTAAGACTGTGGGAAAAGTGCAGTGTTTGGGCAGAAGTGTACCAGTTTTTCAGGTACAGTCTGTCACAGATTCCCTTGGCTAGGAAAGGGAAATCTCCAAACCCCTTGCACTTCCCAGGTGAGGCAACACCCCACCCTACTTCAGCTCACCCTCTGTGGGCTGCACCCACTGTCCAACCACTCTCAGTGAGATGAACCAGGTACCTCTGTTGGAAATGCAGAAATCACCCATCTTCTTTGTCGATCACACTGGGAGCTGCAGACCAGAGCTATTCCTATTCTGCTATCTTGGAATGGGAATTCTAAAATTCATCAGCATAATTTCTAATAGCCAAAAGTTGGAAACAACACGAACATCCATGAAGTGACCAACGAATAAACAAAGTGTGGTCTCTTAGTAAAATGGGATATTACTTGGCAATAAAAAGCAACAAATATACTGACACATGCTACAACACCAATCAACCTTAAAATATTATGCTAAGTAAAAGAAGCAGACACAAAAAGCCACGTATTTTATTACTCTGTCTGAAATGTCCAGAATAGGAAAATTTGTTGGACACAAGAAGTAGAGAAGTTGCTTAGGACTTGGGACAAAATGGGGTATGACTGCTAATTTGTATGGGATTTGTTTGGAAGAAGATCCAAGTGTATGAAAATAGCGTGGGTGATGATTTCACAACTCTGCTAACTTACTAAAAACCAGTGAGTTGTACATTTTAAATGACAATTATATTGTATGTGAATTATATCTCCATAAAGCTATGAGAGAAAGAGCTTTCAATGGCTTCTGTGCCATGTCCAAATTGTTTTGCCAGTCTTTCAAACCCCTCCATACCACAGAATCAGATTTCATACTATGCCTTTCTCTTTTCAAAATTATTTCTAACTGTATCAGTTTTCTATGACTGTGTGACAACCCACCCCCAAATTCAGCAGCTTAAAACAATAAACATGTATTAGTATTATCACACGAATTCTATAGGTCAGAAATCTGGGAGTGGCTTAGCTGGGTCCTCTGGCTCAGGCTGTCGATGTCTGCCAAGGCTGTAGTCATCTCAAGGCTTGACTCAGGCAATGAGTACCAACTTCCAAGCTCACTCATGTGGCTGTTTCAACCACTCAGATTCTAGCTGCTTGTTGGCTGAAGACATCAGTTCCTTGATACACAGCAGCTCATCACACATCAGCTAGCTTCCCTCAGAGAAAGCAATGGTGAAACAGAATGAGCAAGATGGAAGTCACAGTCTTTTGTAAGCTAACCTTGGAAATGGCATCTTATGGCATTTTCTGTGTTCTTTTCCTTAGAAGCTAGTCATTAGATCTGGACCACACACAGGAACAGGCCATTGCACGAGAGCATAAATACCATGAGGAGGGAGACAGATGGGGGCCATCACAGAAGCTGCTTATCACCACACTGCACACCATCTGATCCAACCAGTCTGGTTCCCTCTCCATCTCACAAGCACATTTCTTGACGCTGTCGTAACTCTTAACTCACTTTATTCCTGGGCCTCTCTCCTTTACCGATCTGAAGTCAGACTGTCATTCAAGATGAGCTCAAATTCCATGTATTCCATGACACTTGCCCCGATTATACTTTATTCCTCTGAACTCCTTCATGTTTTATAATTATACTACATAATTTACCCCTTAATTATCTCCTGCTTTGCCTTGTTACTCAAAGTATGTCTCTCTTAACCGCATATGTTTCAACTGAGAGTTTGTAAGAAACACAGAATCTCAGTCTCCTAAACCAGAATCTGTGTCTTAACAAGACATGCAGGTGATTTTCATGCCCATGAAGGCATGGGAAGCACCACTGAATTGTACCATTCTCTATTGTTTCACCTGTGTAAGTCCCATATCCTTGACTAGGCTTGTGAGTATTTGGAGAACTGGTACCATTTTCTATATTTGTTCTGCTCTTACACACACACCCCCAAGCTTAGAATATAGGTTAGTGCTGAGCACACAGTAGATCACAAATTCAAGCTACTAGAGAAGTAATACCTCTATGAACTGGCCAAATTCAGTAACAGGAATATAAAGATAAATCAAATCCCAGCTCTGCTACTCAACAGATAGTGTGACTTTGGGCAAGTCATTTAATTACTCTACATTTCCAATTCTTTATCTGAATTTAAAGGTGACTATCATGGAAGCTCCAATTTTCATTTTATTTCTGAATATCTACTAATCCACAATAACATTAGAATCAATATAGTTTGATACTGCTTAATAAATAAGAAAACTTTCTGGAACCTTTCAGTGCCTAAATGTCATCAACATGAACATCAGTAATAACTGCATTGTAGATGTGAGAAAATGTTGCTTAGTCCAGGATTGTTTAGCAAAAAAACATAGAATTGTATATCCTGCATTTGATTTCCCTTATAACTTAGGCCATGTTGAATGTAAGTAAATTGTTAAAGAAGTTTAAAACAAATTTTTGGCTGGATAACAACAAGAGTATGGCTAGAACAGGTGAAATCTCCCCTTTGCCACACTTTGGGAGTCACCCGTATGCTCCTCAGCTCTGCCTTGGAAAAGGAGCTTCTGGCTCTGTAAGACTCAGATTAGAAACAAAGACTTTGCCTTCAAAAGAAAACTACGAATTTCCACCTGAGGTTCACCACCTTCTCCTGTAAAAGGAGGAGCTGGATTTGTTATACAGAGCAGCAGAACTAGGCTGAGTGAATAAAGAAATGGACATATACACAGGTGGTGCTTTTTGTTGTTGTTCTTAAGGTACTCAGTTGAATTTCTTCTTCTGCCTGTAAGGTCCAATCCCACCCACAGAGTTTAAATTGGCACTTCCCCTGAGGACCTGGACTCCAATTACATCTTATCTTTTGATCTCTAAATCTCTCCAAGTTCAAGGACTTCACCTCCTCTCCAGGAATAAAGGGCTGTACTTCCCAGTCACCTCCCTCCCCGTCATGTTGTCCTTGCCTCAGCCTTCAGTCCTCTCTTCTGCAGCAAAGAATCCTAATTCCCCACCAGAACTCTTAAACATCAGTTTACTTTACACATTTCTTTTTTGGCTTCTTTACTGTTAGAACAAGCCCTGAGTGTGGAAAACTGTTCTCACCATGATAACAAGGCTGAACTGAACAACTGGGGGCAAGAGAGCTGTGGTTCCAGCTGAGGGGGCTAAGTTATGGGACCATGCGTGCCTCCACACTTATTTCTCTAAAATTCATCATAGCTCTGAACTTCATGCAGAACTCCCAGAAAAAAACACAGTCCAGCTACCCACCTTTAAATTTATGAGACAAATGATGGTGGTGATGATGATGATAACAATAATAACACTAGTGCTGGTTAGCCGCCTCTGAACAGAAGCATATTTTTGGTTTCTGTCCTCAGGCTCCAAAGTAGTTCACATGATGCAAACTGGCCGTGTAGTCAGCGTTTTGGCATTTTCATTTGATTTCTCTGCCCACTCTCCCCTGTTGGCACTGGCTGCACTTTGAAATGAATTGCTGTTCCTGTGCAAACTGGACAGCAAGAACAGTTACCAGACTTTGAGATCACTCAGGGCATGCAGGTTTCCAGAGATCATTATCCTAGAAGCACAAATTCAAGAATAAATATGGGAGCTCAAAATCCACGTAAAGAAGAGAGAACTCTTGTACCCCTCTGGCAGGTAATTTCTGCCCACAGCCAAATAATACTTTGGTAAAGTCATCCTGAAACTCTTTCTTCTATCCGGCCAACCTCGGGCACTTGGACAGATGCACCAGAGCCATCACAGAGAAAAGAGATGCAATGGGAATAACACAGGACCAAGGACAGGGACCCGGGTTCTAGTCCCAGTTCCACCACTAACTTTAACACTGAGTGAGCCACTTCTCCCAAGTGCTTAGCTTTCTCTGTGAAAGGTAATAGTTAGATACTACAGTTTCCAACTTGAACTTACCTAATCATCAGTATCTTGTAGGACATTTATTTTAAATACAGATTTTCAGACTGCTCCCTGCAGATGCTGGATCAGTGAGTTTAGCAGTTGCTGAATACTAACTTTAGTTAGTATTCAGGAGTTTGCATTTTAACAAGTGACCCAGGAAAGGCTTCATATAAGCAAGTTTAGGAAACACGGGCCACATGATATCACAAAGCTTTTCCAGATCTGCAGTTCTGCAGAATCGAGTTAATTAATGGTCACGATTAAGCTTCTACTCCCTACAAAGCTCTGCTAGATCCTAAAAATGATAGGAATAATAGCTAACATTTATGTAGTACTAGTCACTATTTTAAAGGCTTTGAATATATGAACTATTTTAATCTTCACAACAACCTTCTGAACCAGATACTATTATTATCCCTATTATAAGACACAGAAACAGATGCATAGAGATTAAGTGATTTTTCAAAGATGACTTGGCCGCTAAGGAGGTAGGATTGGGATTCAAGCCAAGGCACCCCAGTTATAGAGCCTAGCCTCTCAACTGCTCTGCCCTGCCAAGCTTCAGCCTTCCTGCAGATGCTGAACAGCTCAGAACTCATCAGCATCAGGCACTTGGTGGACAATAAGAAAAGCCCTCTAATAACTAATAACAGTACCTTAAGGTTATAGTTTGAATGTGTCCCCCAAAGTTGATGTGTTGGAAATGTAATGCCCAATATAACAGCGTTGAGAAGTGGGACTCTAAGATATGACTAAGTCGTGGTGACTCTGCCCTCATGAATAGATTAATGCCATTATCACAAGAGTGGGTTAGTTATTGCTGGAGTGGGTTCCTGATAAAGAGGATGTGTCCACCCACTCTGCCACCCTTTGTGTGCTCTCTCACCCAACCCTTCTGCCATGAGATGATGCAGCAAGAAGGCCTTCACCAGATGTGGGCCCCTTGACTTTAGACTCCCCAGCCTCCAGAAATGTAAGAAACAAATCTCTGTTCTTTATAAATTATCTAGTCTCAGGCATTCTGTTATAGGAACAGAAAGGTCTAAGACACTTAACAATCACCTACATCATCTAGATCAGTCTCAGGAGCCAGGGTGAGGGTACTAGGGAAGCCAAAAGGCAAACCCTAGCCTTCACCCCTGTTTCAATCAAAGAAAACTGATTTTGTCTGTTTGGTACATGTCACATTTCATTTGAGAAAAAAAAATCTTGTGATTAAAAATGAGATTCTAGAAATCATCGATCTAGGACCCTTTTATCATGTAGATGAGAAAACTGATCCCAAAAGATAAAGAAACTTTTCCAGATTCCAGGAACAAGAAGTCCTTGGCCATGGCTTCTAAAGCCCCAGGTTTCCAGACTCTTTTCTACAGAATCAAAATGCACTTGTCAACCAGATGGACTTGATAAAAACCCATTAAAATTAACATAGATTAGTAAAGTAACCACTGGAGAACTGAAGAAACTGGGGCAGCAGCATTTGAGAGGGGACATGCACAGTGACACCAAATGGAACAGAAGATGACTCAAATCAATGGCTGTGTCAATATTCACAACTCTCTCCTCCAGTAACTGCAGCATCACCAAAAATCAGGGAGAAAAGCCCACCCAGCTTGTGTTGAAGTGGAAAGATGACTACAAGTGGAGTAGGAGGACTTACTTATGAACTCTAGCTGTGCCATTTACTACCTGGGTCATGACGCTAGTGATTAGACAAGCCGTCAATATGAGGTTTTCATGAGATCATATATGTCCGTAAGTCCAGGACTGTGAAGATGTAGTAAACATAATAATCTTTTAGACCAGAAGCTCCCACTCACAGTCTGGTATTACTGGCTTTACCTGCCGTTACAATTCATGATGTTGAGAGGAAGGCTGATCATATAAATGGGGATCCAAACCCCTTGGAAATTTCCCTGAGCTCCCCCTTCCTTTGAACTTCTGTAGGCATGATGATAATCATAAAGAAATAATCTGCAGTGGTTGGGCAGCAGCAAGCCCAGGAGATGAGCTGCCAAATAGATGCTGTGACCGTTATCAGTGATTCTATAAATGACTCAGTTTTGCCACCCAGGCACCACTCAGAGATCACCAGAGGTTTGAGGTTAACGAGTACCTTGGCACAGAAGCTAGTGTTACTGATACTACACACTATTTTTTGCTCTTTTCTGCCACTGATTAGTAGATGAGGAGAGAGTTATGTCAGCCTCAAGCGCAGATTGCAAGACGGAAGACACAGGAATATCAAAATAGTGCCGTCACCCAAGGAAGAGGCTTCATTGCAAATCATGCTAATATGTGTATTCCCCCTGCTCGAGACTGAGAGCTCCTAGAAGGAACATCTGATAAAATGTGTAAGTCCTTCCTCATCCATCCTGATTTCTCATCATTTGTTTTATTGACAAATGGATCAGGTGTTAAAATGTTTAAGGGAAATCGACAGAAGAAAAAGTTAAAGTTAAAAAACTTCTATGACTAACCTGACCTGTTTCTGCCAACTGACAAAAGCCCACTTTTATTAGGCTTCAGCCTGATTAAGCTCAGGATGAATAATTACCATGTGCTGAGAGCTTACTGTGGGCCAGAGAGGTACATTATCTCTGATCCCAATGACTACCTTGCAAGTTAGATATTATCACATTAATTTTACAGACAAGGCAACAGAGACTGGAAGAGTTTACTAGTCTAGTGTCCCAAAGCTAGTATGTGTCAAATTCAGGATTTGACTCCAGACTGCAGACTGCAAACCTCTCTAGTTTGCAAGACCAGATTCAGACTTCTTCACTTGACCCAAAGGGGCCTTCAAGACCCAATCTGTTTGTAGCCTGTGGGCCTGCTATATTCCACATCCACCACATGTAGTCCTCACTACAGAATACCTTGCAGAGGCCTCACCTCTTTGCCTTCCCCCATGAAATCCCTTCTGCCTGGAGTTTTATTCTTCCTTCTTTATGCAGTTATATCCAGTTGCTCTTCAACACTCAGCTCAAACCACATTCTCCAAGAAGGTCATCTGTGATATTCCTCAAGCTAATATAACTTCTGCTTTGTTGGACTCCCCATAGCAGCCTGGACAAATTTCTATGTAATCACTTATTAATTACATTTAACTACAGTTTATAATTTATTTTTATCTCCCTCGGTAGGCATACACCAACTTGAGGGGGAAAAAGACTTTATTTAATTTTTATTCTCAGGCTTAGCATAGTACTGTATGAGTAGATACTCATTTACTCAATAAATATTTGAGCAAATGAATGATCACAAAAGTGAATAAACTGATTAATTAACTTCCAGGACTATCTTAAAGGCTCAGTTAACTTAACCTCATGTGCTTATCCAAGTGTAACCCTTCTCCTCCACTGGGAATTCCTCGGTACAGAAGCCTCTCTTGTCTTTCTTTTATAATCCTTGGAACCTATTTGCCCATGATTCAATAATGGCTGAATGACCCTCTATCAACACTACCTCTATTTGAATCAAGAACAATACTATATGACAATTAGACACCATGTAAAATGGACTTCTAATGGGTTTAAAATGTTAATGTATAAAAAAAGTACTACAAATAAAATGTAAGGTAACATATACATGTATACATGCATATATACATATGAGAATAGGAAAGGACTTACTAGCCATGACACAAATCTCAATAGACAAAAGAGAAAAGACTCTTACTACACAAAAATGTAAAAACTTCTGAAGGAAAAAAAAAAAAAAAACTCTATGCACCAAGTTTACACACAGCAAAATGAAGAAAATATATTCACATATATGACAATGGCCACAAAAATGTTAGCATTTTTGATACATACAGAGCACGTACAAATCAGAGAAAAAACAAACAAACAAAAATTACACAAACAGGAAATTTTCAAATGAAGAAATGCAAATGACCAATACAACATGAAAGTGTCACATCACTAATTGGATTAAAGTATAAATTTAAACATCAGTGTCATATTTCTCACTGATTTTATAGAAATCACAAAGCACATTGGAAAATGGACCTATGAAGTTGGGGGCAATTTTAAAGTATATTTTTGAGGCCGGGCGTGGTGGCTCACGCCTGTAATCCCAGCACTTCGGAAGGCCGAGGCAGGTGGATCACCTGAGGTTAGGGGTTCGAGACCAGCCTGGCCAACATGGTGATACCCCGTCTCTACTAAAAATACAAAAATTAGCTGGGCGTGATGGCAGTTGCCTGTAATTCCAGCTGCTTAGGAAGCTGAGGCAGGAGAATAGCTAGAACCTGTGAGGTGGAGGTGGGAGTGAGCCGAGATCATGCCATTGTACTCCAGCTTGGGTGACAGAATGAGACTCTGTCTCCAAAATAAATAAATAAATAATTAGATAAATTAATTAATTAATTAAAGTATGTTTTTGGAGATAAGCAATATGTTTTTGGAGATAAGCAGTATGTTTTAAAATAAGGGCATATACTTGAAACAACTCTGGAAATTTATCATAAGAAATTGAGATAATACTTAAGCAACTAAACAAGGATGTTTATTGCTTATTGTTTAGATAATAGCAAAAAAAAAATCTGATTTTCTATCAAGAGTGAATTAGTGTCTTTAATTATAGACAAATTATATGTCATATAATTTGGAGAGATATATTGAGAGACATATTGAGAGATATCAATCTGTGTATATCTCATATCCACACATTATAATACCATGAAGTATTTAAAATAAAGCAATAGTTAACAAGTGATCATGGAAAGATGTCTCTGAATTAAAGAATCTCAATTAATGCCTTTGGTAGGCATAATTCCAAGACATCCTTCACAGTTCCCTGCCACCTGGTGTACATGTTTTGCCAAATCTCTAGGATTGTTAATATGATCAATTTTACTCTCAGGATTAGGTTATATCATGTGGCACAATCAACTTTAAGAAAGTTGACAGATTGTTACTGGCTGGAAAACTTAGAGAGCCACAGGGCAAGGAATGTGGGTGGCCTCTAGGAGTTGCAAACATCTCTGGCTGACAGCCAGCAAATAAATGAAGACCTCATTCCTACAACCACAAGGAATTTAATTCTGCCAACAAACTGAATGAGTTTGGAAGCAAATTTTCCCCAGAGCCTCTAAATGAAAACTCAACCTGTTTGACATATTGAATGCAGCTTTGTAGTATCCCAAGCAGAGAATCCCGTCATGCCACCCTGCCAAACTTATAGAACTGTGAACCAATAAAGAGATGCTGTTTCAAGATGCAAGTTTGTGATAGTTTATACACAGCAATAAAAAACTACTACAATGCCAACCAGAATAAATAAAAAGAAACCAATATCTAGATGCTGCAGAACAAGAAAGGGAAATGAAAGATGTTTAAAGTAGCTAGAAAGCAAAGACAAATTACCTATAAATAAATAAGAACTAAATTGAGAGTTGACTTCTCAACAGCAATAATGAAAAGCAGAAGACTGTGAAAGAATATTTTCAATCTTCTGAGAGAAGATAACTCAGCCTGGTATTACATAGCCAGCCATGCCATCCTTCAAGAATGACAGCGGAAAAAAGATATTTTCAAGAAAAACTGAGAATTTTCAATACCAAGCTGAATATTTTCACCTAACAGTCACTGATTAAAGAGTATATTCCAGGAACAAGTGAAAATGATCCAAAGAAAAATCTGAAATACAAGAAAGATTGGTGAGCAGAGAATGGTGAGCAAATAATCTAAGTGAACAAAAATATGTGCCAAACTTTAAACAATGACTATATAAAATAATAATAGTAATGGGAGGGAATGATAAAAATCAGGCTAGTGATAAAATACTGGACAGTAATTATGTATAAACCAGGAGGCTGTGATTGGTAATTTGTGCTTAATTTTTGTAAAGTCTTTGCAATGTTATGAAAGAATATCTGAGGTCCAATTTTACATGGCAATACATGGATATATAGAAGCTTTGCTTGATAGAGCAGCCCCTCAGATATAGTGAAGAAATCCTACAGATCAAAAAATATATATACCACAAACTGCAATGCTTACCAAAACAGGAAAAAAAGACAGATTATGGCAGGGGACTTTAAAGTGAGGAGAAAACTAATAACTTCCATTTTTAAAGTTCACCTAATTGAAAAATGAAACAATAAAATGAAAACACTTTTCTTGAGTTCACCCTACTCCTCAAAAATGAAGCAGTAACCACCATCCCAGATCAGAGAACTGACATCATAAACCTTCATGCCAACTCAGGTTTCATCTGCCCTGCCCTACAGAATTAGACATGTGTGTGTGGATGGTGGTGGTTCCTTACATCATTTTTTTATCTCCCAACATTCACCAAAACTGTGTGAATCTCTCTGAAGAGGCACTAGAAACCTCTTGTGAACTAGTATTTCTCAAACTGGGTTGTGAGAGATTGCAGTTTCCTCGGGGAGTAGACATCCAAACTGAGATGCTCTGGCTTTACCAACTATCAAAGTCGATACAAATGATTTTTTTCATACAGACCCCTCGAACGACCAAATAAATCATCTGCTCTCTCAACCAGAAACAAATAATCTAAGTGAACAAAAATACCTGGTTGAAATAAGTTTAGCGCAGAGTTATATTCTGCACCTTAACGTTGTGTTTCTGAGAGATATTCCTCATTGATTCATAAATTCATCAACTTTGTACTGTTCAGAGTATCTAGATTAAGCATAAGCTTTGGAGTCAGACAGCCTGAATTTCAAAATCAGCCTCACAACTTACGTAACTGTTTCTTAGCCCCACTTAGCCTCGGTTTCATCATCTATAAAGTAGCAATAATAACACCTGTCACACACAGCTATTTTAGAAATAAGTAAGATTTCAGACAGGGATTTCAGAAAGAGCTGGCACCGAGGAAGCAATCAATCAGTGTCAGCTATGAGTATTGATAACACTAATGGAGGCTGCATTTGTGTGACTAATCTGTACCAGGGGTTAGTTTAAATAAAACTAACATTGGACTTTGGAATGCATAGACACACAAAATGTTGGAGTTTGCGGAGGCTTAAAGTTCACCCATTCCAATTCTCGTTTTCTGTGAGGATTTGAAACCCAGAGAGACTCAGGAACTTGTACAAAGTCACACAGCCAGTATAAGGAACTGAAATCTGACCCTCAGCCACTGAGCACCAATAACATTATTTCTTCTATGTCACAGCTCATGTGTCTTCTTTTTTCATCTTACCAGCAAATAATTTGTGAGGTTAATAGAAATTAAAATTGAAATACTTTTCACTGAGCACACCCCAGTGAAACGGAAGGAACAAGGGAACATAGGGTCTGGCCAAAGAGAAACCAAGTTTGAGGAAGAATGTGTTTGGCCTTCCTAAATATAGTTCACCATAATGCCAAGCAAAGGAAAACAAAAAGGCAAACCATTGTAGGCTCATTCTGATATCTCGTAGGCCTATTTATTAAGTACATGATCAATTTCATGGACAAATAATCTTATGTTTTTAGCAATTGTATTTTCTGGCCAAAAATTCTGGAAACTTGTGCTGACAATGAGATGAAATATTTTAAATGCCTACTATCTTTAAAAATCAGGTTACAAAATTTAATCTACCAACCATTTCTATCACTGTATCTTATTTTGACCCCACCCCCATTCCCCACTGGAGAGATATTTCTGAAAAGTGATTTATGGGAGCTGGCCTTTTTCCACATCGCCTTAACTACCTTGGAGCCCTAACTTCTTTGTTTTCTCTAAAATGACTGCCCTTTCTGCACAGTCACTAAATACCTATTGAGTAGCCCATGGTGTCCTTCTGATGACCATCTGATGGGAAAACTTGGACATTTGTGCTCATTATGAGCCATCTGCCCTTAACTGAGTCCAAATTTAGAATGTACTAATTTTTAAATTGTATTTTTCAACCCCTATAGCTGGTGTAGGTTGAATTCAGCAAAGAATTTTTCTATTCTGTCTTTGGGGACCCTCCAGCATCTTCTCATTCACATCTAAAAGGACTGCTCCCAGTCCACAGTGCCTGTGATTGCTACATTCTGGTGAGAGCTATATGGCAGGTTCAAAAATCATTGTGCAGCCTGTCAGCTGATTGGGGTGAATGATCAGTGTAACCGGAACTAAAGTTGTATGACATCATCTTTGCCACAGCTTCACGTGACAAAGCTCACTTCAAAAGTGCTTCTTTCTCAAAGCCCTTTAGTCAGAAAAGCCACAAGTAACAGTTAAAATCATCTAGTCCAACCATATGGAAAGACTCACCAAGGTTCATAAAAATGAAACCACCCAAAGTATATCAGGTCTTCTGAGTCCTAATCCAGGGCTTTGACGTGGCATCACCAATGCATCACATCCCACACGGCTCTCACTTCTTCCCTGGCACCTCTGCAAAGTTCCAGGGGATTTCCTGCCTCTCACTCTTCTCTCCTCATTCTCTGAACTCACCCTGATCTCATTTATGTATGCTTTTATCATAATTTTCTCTAAAGTAGCCCCAAGTCATAATTACATTAGAACCTGAAGTCTGATAAAATAGTGAATATAAAACCACAGCACTGCTGTCAAAAGTAGAATAGTGATAGTGAGCTTATCTCCAGGGAAATGGAGAAGTGGTCAAACCACACTGCTATTTTACCTGCCTGGTATTATTTGAGCCTAACTGAATGCGTGGTCACATGGACAGTGATTCAGAGATGTTAGGAAATTCAGGTCACATTTATTTAAAGCAACTAGGTTCAAAAGATCCTTATTCTTTCTTCTGCCATGAAGTTCCATATCCTGGGAGTGTAAATGAACCAGTCTGGGCTTCATTTTATTCATCTGTAAAATGAAGGATTTGGACGACTTGATATATTATATCTCATTTAATCCAGGACTAAATTCTATTCCAATTGAAGGGTGATGTCGAGGGAAATTGGAAGGCTGATGAAAGAGTCTGAGGATTAGGTAGTGTAGTGTGGAGGAACAATGGAGACAGAAAGTCTTCCTTCAAATTTAGTCTTCAGCTGCGTTACAAGCCAAGAGGCTTTGGTCCTGACACCCTCAGATCTGCTCTCTTATCTCTTCTCTCCCTCCACTTACTAGAATGTGTAAGCTGAAGTCATGCTTTTGAATATAACCATATTGATAAGGAGGTTAGAACTGTCAATCCTTCACACATATATGAATCCATTTGAGCAAATGCTTAAGGTATTTCTTCTTAACATTTGGTGACTCTTTTGATTATGAATTTAGTTATGAAAACTAGATAATTCTGGATATCACAGAATGAACAGGTCTTTGTAGTGGGTCACATAGGCTTTAGCCCACAAGAGTGCTATCTGTGTAGCGAGACAACTCTCTAACATGGAGAAGCAGCAGAAACAGAGTTTGAGATATGCCTCACATGACCTGGCCATAGAAAAACATGCTGTTTTTCTAGGAACATGGGTAGGAACCAACAGCCCTTTTGCACAGGACTCCTTCTTGTTGGTCTTTGGGCACAAATTCTGCCTGCCCTGGGCCAAGTCCCTGAGATGCAGTGGTGGCAAGTGAGGGTATTTAGTAATACCTGCAGCCCCCTTGGTTCCATCTTCTTCTGAAAGGCAGGAGCAGAAGAGCCTTTTTCCTAGCCCAATTCATGGACCATGAAAGAGTTCCAGAGTCCAAGCAACTGACAATATCAGAGCATCTGAAAAGCATCATGTGCTTTTATGATTACAAGAAAGAGAAATTCATTGGAGCTAGCTAATGTAACAAAATAAAAATAAAAAGGACTCTAATGCGTGAGTGAACTCTGTCACTTACCTACCCAGTTATTCATTTTCTTCTAGCATTATGTAATGGATAATAATTGGCCTTAGCCAGGGAATGCTTTACCCTCCCAACCTCTCTTTCCGCTAGAGGTGGCCATGCAATCCAGTGTTCAACTGGGGAAGCTTCCGAGAAAGTTTTTCTTTCTTGGTAAAAGGAACAAAAGAGGCTGGTGCCATCAGTTTCCTATTGAACTCTGACTATTGTGACTATCTAGATCTGCCTTATATATAAACACCACATTTATTTTCTGTAACTAATTTCTCATTTATTCATAAAGAAATCAGACATAGGACATAATGAGTGTTTATCGTCTCACTTAAGCTGAGAAAGCTTTCAAATGGCATAGGAGATATCTGTTCTTATACTATTACAAGGTCCTCCATAACCTTCACCTTAATTTCATCATAAAAATAGCTAACATTCATTACTAACTTCAATGCATTTGACACTCATCATTCCATCTAAGCTTCACAAAAGTCCTATGAGATACATATTATTGATATTCCCATTTTACCAGTGAAGAAACTGTGTCATAAAAGGTGAGGTAACTTGCCAAGGAAACAGGTAGAAAGCCTAGACTTAGATTGAAACCCAAAGCATTTGGTTCCAGAGTCGGGAATCTAAACCACTATAACATGAAGTCACCTGCATATATATTAAACATTTCAGTTACTATCCCTAAGCAGACTACTTCTGAGTGTTGTCCTGGGAGATGATCTTCTGTTCCTAACCTCCTGGCCCAGTCTTCAGATGCCGAGTTGATTGTTCTTCAGCTTGCCCATCTGTGCAGATGAAAGCAGGAGCTGAAGTGGGGCTTTTGGAAGGGCTACTAAAGGCTTTGCCTTCATTCTGAGTGCTTCACATGCCCAGACATTTGTACACATTAAGCACTTGAACCTAGGTTAGGACAGGCTGAACTCATGGGAACTCACAGGTAGAAGATGAGCTGCCCCTAGTTGCTCCTTTGCAAAGAGACACCAACAAGATACTGGATTGTTCAGCATCTTTTCCTTTTGAAGGGAATAATCACTTTATGGGTGATGAGAATCCCAAAAGAAACCCCCCCATCTGTATTTATATGTTGCAAAATGCTACATGTCTCTATGTTAAAGGTTCTCATTCCTCAGTTTAAAATGTAACTGTCCCTTATAAGATAACTTGGAAATCTACATCTGAAATGTGCAGCTTAATGTGAATGGGTTTAACAGGCCCTTTGATAAAAGTTGGATTTGATTAGGGAGAAAAAGAAAAAAAAAAAAGATGTACCTTTATGTAGAAACAGAAAAGCAGACAAATTTTAACTTGGTTACAATTCCATCTAAGATCAGCCCGAGTCACATGTGAACAACAGGACTGAGAAGTTACCTAGAACACAGAATTTTCGGTACTAAAACCAGTATAGTCCCAGTCAAACTGGGATGGTTGGTCATCCTGTCACTGATTCACATTTTTCCATCTGCCTAGTTCTCAGGAAAACTTTTCAATTATCAGTTCTCTGAAGCCAATTCAACAATCCCTTACTAGGTCAGTAGATAAACAAACCATGGTAGATGCAAACAATGGAATACTAGTAGCGATAAAAAGGAACGAATTGTTGATACATGCAACAACTCAGATGAATCTTAAAGGCGTTATGCTCATGAAATAAGTCAGTCTCAAAAGATTGCATGCTATGTAGGAATACATTTAAAAGACATCCTAAAAAAAGACAAAAAAAACTATAGTGATATAGGTCAATGGTTGCCAGGGGTTGGGAAAAGGGTTTGAATTTATATTCCTAAATAAATTACAAATATATATTTGTATGAATTTACATTATATTTTATATTATGTTTTACAAATAGGTATTTTTATGAATTTACATTCATAAAGAATGACATGAGAAATTTTTTCAAAGTGATAGAACTGTTCTCAATCCTGGTAGGGATTACACAAATCTGTACATGAAATAAAATCCATAGGATTTTATACCAAAAGGAAAAAAGTCACTTTCTGTGATAAATTTTAAAATAAAATTCATTTATGAAGAATATTCCTTTAAAGAAAATGTTTATTCACACATGCATCTATGGCATAGGACATAGATGAGCATTTTCTGTACAAGGAATAAGCAAATCTGAGTTCTTGACCCAATTCCTTTTAACTTGATGCCTAAACTTTGGCAAGTTGCTGCATTTCAGTCTTCAGTGTTCTAATCAATAAAATGAGAGTCACGAGCTAATTTAAAGAATGTCTGACCCAGCTTTAAATTCTAAGAGGCTGTAATCTTGCATCATATGGAATTCCCCAAGTTGTTTGTCTTAACTTTAGCGAAGACTAAAATTAGCTAACGGTGGCAGTTGGATTGGGCAGACATCAAATGAGGGTATTTCCTAATTAAAGATACTCTCAAAGGAGAAGTAAGGGCAAAAGTCTTTTCTACCAGAGAAATTTTTTTTAAAAGGCAAACCTCAAACTTAATAAACTTTCCTAGGCATTAAACCGCACATGGGACCCAGTAGAAAACTTATTCAAATTTTTAAATCACCTTTTCCCCTTCTTGCTCAAAATAAGAATTACAAATTAAAGGGAAAGGGAAACAAAATCACGACTCTTTCTGCCTGAAACTAAGATTTATCATTTTGGTTTTGCTACTGCATGTTAGGGAGGGTGATAAGAAAGACGGGACTTTTTTTATGCTGCATAAAGAGATTTGAAGTTACTCAAGTGAGTGTGTATTCAACCTGAAAGCAGTCTCATAGCTTCATACTGAAATTCCAGAACAGAAAACGTTGCTGTGTCAGTTACACTGGAATGTCCCTTAAAATTTTTATTTTCACTTCTAATTGAGAAATTCCTGTGGAATGGATGGAGGACAGAAAGTTCACCTTACAAAGGACTTTAGAAAACCCTAACATACAAGTATCTTGCTGGCACCAGGAAAGAATTTCAAAGATGATTAAATAATGGGAAGCGTGGAAAATACAATCTCTTGAAAATTTTCTTTTATTATTTAAAAATTTTGATGTCATAGATTTACTCCAAATTGTAAGTAAACACTGAATAGAGTATTAAATTTTATATATGGTGCTCTGATTCTCTCAACACTTAATATTTAAAAGCATTTGAGTATTTAAAAAGACCTCAACTGAATGTCACATGATCTTAATTTAATTTCACATTAAGTCACTGAATTGTAGTCTCATAAAAGCCTCTTCATGTGCTGTATTGGGTTAATTCAGTATACTGAATTTTTCTGCAGTAAAAGTATCTTGTAATAGACAATTTGAATTTTACAGCAGAAATGAACCTTGGAAGCCATTGCTTCTTGAAGCTATTGTGCTTTAAAGTTGTAATCGAAATGCAAAGCATGTTTTGAACTAAGCAAAATATGATTCCCCAGGCCATTATCTCTTAGAATCTCAGAGCTTAAAAACCTCAGCCATCATCAGGTACAACCTCTGAGCTGATACAGAAATCCCACTGTATTCCTTTTTCTGGAACACTTGCTCTACCAGACTGCTCAGTGCTACCTACTCTGCACAAGATCAATGTGACATAACTCCAGTCACTTGACGCTCCTTCTGATCACTTAGACTAGATCTGTTTCCCAAAGCTTGCATCCCAGGACTTGTCTCTGTCCTCAAGGATACCAAAGATGTTATCTCTCTTGTTCACGTTTGCCCTATGGCTATAAAAATAGCAATGATGTCTCCTCCTTGGTTTTCTCTTTTTCACATTAGACATCAACTTCCCCCTTAACTAGCCCTCATGTGACTTGATTTTTCAGCCTCTTTGCATCCTGCCTGCCCTCCTATAAACAAATCACTTTAGGTTCCCAATGGCCTCTAAATACTGTGTACCTAGACCAGAATACAGTTACTCCAGTATTTTCAATTGGCCCAGAGTCCCTAGCTCAAAATGAACAATATACTACTATTGCTATGGTATTGATGGTCCTGCTATTATTTACCACAATATTTCTTAACGTGAGATTTCTGTCAATTAGGAAATGTCCTTCTCTGTAAAATGTAACTGATACATGAGATCAGCAGACGAGTTATTTCATCAGCTGAAAGCCCATATGATGACCAGTATTCTAAAAAGCCAAGCAGGGAGTTGCCTAGTTAAAAGCAGGCTGGGGCCAGGCACGGTGGCTCTCACCTGTAATCCCAGAACTTTGGGAGGCCAAGGTGGGTGGACCACTTGAGGCCAGGAGTTCAAGACCAGCCTGGCCAACATGGCAAAACCCCCATCTCTACTAAAAATACAAAAATTAGCTGGGTGTGGTGGTGCACACCTGTAGTCCTAGCTACTCAGGAGGCTGAGACATGATAATCACTTGAACCCAGGAGGCAGAGTTTGCAATGAGCTGAGATCATACCACTGCACTCCAGAAAAAAAAAAAAAAAAAACAGGTTGGAAAGCTCCCCTCACCACAATCTCCGCCTTCAGGCTTCTCAAACGTTCAACGGAGCCTAAGATTCTTGTTCTGAATGTCCAGCCCCAGCCTCATGGTCCTCTGGAGAATAAAAAAAAACTTTCTAACTCTGAGTGTTACTTGCCTCTAAAAAGCTACAGCTGGTAAAATAATTTATATTCCCTTCTTCTAGGAGTGGACAATTAGGTGTTGGGTATTACACTAACACCTAAATGTCCACTCCTATCTTCCTCTATGTGAAGAGAGAGGTTTTTTTTGTTGTTGTTTCTTTGTTTGCTTTTTGGTTTTGGTTGCTTTCTTGTTGACTTTGGAAACCACTTTCCCACCAGAAAATTTTGAAACAGGGGCCACGTAAAATCAATTTAATTCTGTCTCTGGTTTAGAAAGAACATGACCCTGTTCATTAAGAATTAAGAAGAAAGTTTGGGGCCAGGGCAGATAACTGAAACTCAAATGCTAAAAATGGTTGAGTAAAATAAGATCTACAATATGTTTATGTTTGGTCTAAAGAACAAGGGACAAACAGAAAGGGGGAAACATGAGAGAAAAGGATGAAACAAAGAAGGAAAATTAAAAGGCAGAGATAGAAAAACTTCCAACACAGGACACACAGAAAGGAAAGGGAAAGAGGGAGAGAAAGAAAGGAGAGAGAGTGATATGGTTTGGCTGTGTCCCCACCCAAATCTCACCTTGAACTGTAATCTCCATAATCCCCAGGTTTCAAAGGAGGGACTTAGCATTAGGCTATTGGATCATGGGGGCTGTTTCCCCTATACTGTTCTCATGATAGTGAGTGAGTTCTCATAAGGTCTTTTTTTTTAATGACATAAATTTATTTTTCCAGTTCTGGAGGGTGGAAGTCCAAAGTCAAGGTGCTGGCAAGGTAGACTTCTCCTGAGGTCTCTATCCTCAACTTTCACGCAGCTACCTTCTTGCTATGTCTTCATGTAGCCCTTTCTTTGGGTGTGTGCATACATGATTTCTCTTCCTTTTCTTTTTTTTAATTTTTATTTTTTATTCCAATAGGTTTTTGGGGAACAGGTGGTGTTTGATTACATGAATGGGTTCTTTAGTGGTGATTTATGAGATTTGGGTGCACCACTCACCCAAGCAGTGTACACTGTACCAAATATATAGTCTTTTATCCCTCACCCTCTTCCCACCCTTTCCCCCGAGTCCCCAAAGTCCATTGTATTATTCTTATGTCTTTGCATCGTCATAGCTTAGCTCCTACTTATGAGTGAGAAAATACAGTATTTGATTTTCCATTTCAGTGTGGAGATTCTAAAAGAACTAAAAGTAGATCTAACATTTCATCCAGCAATCCCACTACTGGGTATCTACTCAGAGGGAAAAAAGGTCATTATACAAAAAAGACACTTGCACATGCATGTTTATAGCAGCACAATTTGTAATTGCAAAACTATGGAATCAACCCAAATGCCCATCAATCAACAAGTAGATAAAGAAAATGTGGTATAGCATGTTCTCACTTATAAGTGGGAGCTGAACAATGAGAACACATGGACACAGGGAGGGGAACAACACACACTGGAGCCTGTCAGCGTGGAGTAGGGAGAGCATCAGGATAAATAGCTAATGCATGCCGGGCTTAATACCTAGGTGGTGGGTTGATAGGTGCAGCAAACCACCATGGCACATGTTTACCTATGAAACAAACCTACACATCCTGCACACGTATCCCAGTACTTAAAAGTAAATTAGATTAAATTTAAAAAATACAAATTAAGAAAAAAACAAAAATAAAATAAATAAAATGTGGTATATATTAGGTTGGTGCAAAACTAATTTCAGTCTTTGCTACTTTTTTTAAAAAGTAATTGCAGAAACTGCAATCCATTTTGCACCAACCTAATATATACCATGGGATACTACTCAGGCATAATAAGGAACAAATAATGGCATTTGCACCATGCCATTCTATCCATGCTGGATGGATTGGAGACCATTATTCTAAGTGAAGTAACTCAGGAATGAAGTAACTGATGATTTTATAAATCGTAGCTTCCCCTGGGTTTTTCTTTCCTACCACCTTGCGAAGAAGGTACTTGCTTCTTCTTCACCTTCCACCATGACTGTAAGTTTCCTGAGGCCTCCCCAGCCATGCAGAACTGAGTCAGTTAAACCGCTTTTCTTTCTAAATTACCCAGTCTTAGGTAGTATCTTTATAGCAGTATGAAAATAGAGAGAGAGAGAGAGAGAGAGAGAGAAGGAAAGTGGTGAGAAGAGGGTGGGAGGGACAGCAGAAAGATACGGGATTCTAGCAGAGAAGCATTAATGTGATGTACTTTAGGTTCTCTCCACACCCATCCAAGAGCAAAGCTCTGATCTACATTCCAAAGGTTCATGTTAGTGAGAATCAGACCTCCCAGCCAAGAGCCCTGCCCCTCCGTCCCTGCCAGGAGAGAAGTGTTCATCCCAATGCTCAGCATTCCTCTCATTTGCTCACACACAGCATGAGAAATGCTGACATTTTAGCTTATACTTTAAGAATTTCTGGGTTTCATGGAATTTTCACTTTGTTAATATAATATACCAAAAAAGCCTCCAGTTTTTACAAGATAATCATTACAGTCATTATAAATGAAAGTCACATCTAGGATCCCATCTCCAATTCCCCATTTTACAATGGAGAAATTGAGGCTCAAAGCTGAGGTGACTTCCCCAGGGTTTCACAACCCAGCCAGCCATAAACTAGAACAAGGAAGGAGCAAAGTGTCAGTACCAACAACATGAGAGCAAAGTCATTTTCTGAAAATTTATGCCATTGAAACAGCCCAAGTCTTTGTCACCTTGAGTTTTCTCCACCATACATCTGCAGGCTTGGCTCTGTCACATCACCACTTCCTGATGTGGGGATTGTTTTCCTTTCAAGAATAAATAAACAGTAAGAGCCAATAAACTCCAGAATGATGAATGCCCTCTTTTCTTAATATTTTCTTCCCAGAAGATGGAATATGACACACGAACTCTACTCTCCAATGCAAGTATGGTCATTTTTTTCCTTTTTTTTTTTTTTGTATGCTTAAGCTCAGCGACAAGAAATATATGGTCTTTGTATCATTTCTAATCCAAACGAACTCTTTTCATCCCTTACAAACACACCGAAAACCCTGTGATTCTAATCACAGAACTGGAAAAATCCAAGTCAAATGAGTCTCATCTAACTGAATGGAGATGAATGGGTTATAAGCACTTATTGAACACCCACCACATACATGACACCCTATGAGGGGCCTGCACTGGCCTAACAGAGAGAGTGAATGATAATTACATCCTAACGTAAAACTGCTGTAACCAAATTTTGCAGATGTTCATTCAGGTTAGTTAGCTGGGCTCTTGGCCTTTATCTTGACCCCATTGTGCCTATTGTTCTTATTAACACCTCTTTGAGAAGGTAATATGAAAGAATTTAAATTAAGCAAGACAGTTTAAAGAAAGTCTTTGTTAATATGAAAGTTGAAGATTATATCTGAATATCATTAACCCTTGCTATTTGAATCCTTTATTACTGCCATTGGTTTGATTTGGTGGTAGCATAGGGGTTATAGAACATTGCCTGTGGCAGTGTAACAGCACTGCGCAGGTAAAGAGAGCATTACTTGTGCAGCTTCTAATCCATACTTTGAGTCTCAGTTTTTCTACTTAAAGAACAAGCATTCATGTTTCTTTCTCCCAAGGATTATTTTATTATTCCTGAGGACTGTGTCTGTCAAGCATGTCAAAATTTCCAACATTAGTTAGAAAACCTGATACCTCTTTTTGCCTTAACAATCCTTCACAAATCAGTAGCAAACACCTAGAGAAATTACCTTTATAATCTAGGATGCAAAAGCAAGGGAGCATGGGTGCAGGTGCCCCCCCCCCCAACCCCCACAGCAGAGGCACAGGTACCTCTGGTCACCTCAGAAGTACAATTGCAATAGATTGACTTAGATGCCATCTTGCTAAAGGCAAGGAACATACTAGGTGGCATGTGATAAATTTTCTAGCCTTATAAACCTAATTCTTGATTTCATGCCCCCAAGAGATCTGAAATTAAAGAGAAGAAGTTGGGTCAGCAAAATTGAATTTTGTGGAAAGTACAGCTGTAGGAGTGATGCACTTAATTTCCTTTACTGACCATTCTATTACAAAGAAAATGGATAATTGTGATTCAAGAAGCTGAGGGAAATAAAATGGAAAAAAGGTAGTCAGCATCTTCTAATAAAGGTCAATATTAGAAATAACTTGAGCTAACCCTTTCCTTGACATGATAATTCAATATTTTACAGATAAATTCCCTGCAGTTATTTTGCCCGCTAAAATATATTAAGCTCCCTTCCATGCTCATCACACAGTGTTAAACACAGAAAGTCAAAAACAAAGGACAGGGGAAAGAAATTGATCCCTGACTTAAATCAACTGCATTTTTCCAATGATAAGCTTATATCAATTGGTTAGTGTTTCTCAAAGTGTCATCTATGGATCTTCTGATCAGAGTCACCATAAGAGCTCTGGAGAAATACAGGGGCTGGGCCCCACCTAACACGTAGTCATTTAGAATCTCTGAGAGGAGGGCCTCTTTAGAGGGTTCCCTGGAGACTCTTAAGTACAGTAAAGTTTGAGATTGCTGCCATAGGAACAATCACAAGTCTACATCATTCAGGAGATTTGAGTGCAGGCCTAGATGAGAGAATGACTAATTACCTTGGATTAAAATTTACTAAGAATCTGATTTTCCATTTCCTGTCTTATACTGAAGCTCACATTCCAACGGAATTACTTTGGCTCTTACAGTTGAAAAGAAATTGCTGTATATTCCTGAATTAACTTTACTAATAGTTCAGCCACACTCGAAGACCTGAATGTAGTAAAAACTTGAATAATTTGGACCTGTTAAAGGAGAGGTCACATAGCTTGGAAGTGGTCAGAATCAGTGGACATTTGGCCTGGCACAGAGGCTCGCACCAGCCTGGCCAACATGGTGAAACCCCGTCTCTACTAAAAATACAAAAAAAAATTTAGCCGGGCGTGATAGTGCATGCCTGTAGTCCCAGATACTCAGGAGGCTGAGACTGTAGAATCACTTGAGCCCGGGAAGCGGAGGTTGCAGTAAGCCGAGATCGCACCACTGCACTCCAGCCTGGGTGACAGAGCAAGACTCCGTCTCAAAAAAAAAAGAATCTGTGGACATTTGAGATTTTTTTTCCTGTGGCATAATAGTAATGTATTCTGGCTTACAAACCAATGCCAAAATTTTAAATCTGAGCTTTTGGCCTTGATGTGGATTGATATGTACTGAAAAATGTTCCCACCACCTCACTTATCCCCTGGTCTGTCATTATCAATTGTTATGAAATTTGTTCACTCTGGTTTAACAAGAATTCCAGTTCCAAAACTGAATAACTTATGGCACAGAGAAAGAAATAATTTAAAGACACAAAATGCCAGCCACTCATTTCCTTAGCCCTTTTTCATTTATTCATCATCATAACTGCGGGGGTAGATGTTATTAGTCCTATTTATATTTGAAGATAGGGGATCAGGTGGGTACAAAATAAAAGCAGATACAATGTCAGGATCTCCACCCCCAGACGAGGAAGCTGTCTTAATTGCACTAGGCAGCATCTTCTTTCAATGCAAATAGGCTGAAGAAAGCAACATGTTTGTTAAACTAGGGAGTAAATGGCATAAAGAAGAAGAAGAAGGAGAATAAGAGCAAAATATCAGGCAAGTAAGGAGTCTCTGGAGAGTGGAGGGAAAAGGGTGTCAGCAGGTGGAACAAGAATAAAGAAGGGAAAAATAGATGGGCACCCAAACCAAACTTCTTCCATTTGACAAGTTTTGTGAAGACTTTTCTGACAGATAGAGGTCCCTCCATGCTGGTCTTAAAGATTTTTAAAAACTCACTTAGCAGCAGCAGCATATTGTAGTGAATATGTCAAAGAATCCCGTGTACTCATACCCAATAAAATTGTTCCCTGTTAAAATGACATGCTTCTTTGCAATTTTGGTTTCACTATTGCTGAAACATGTTAAAAACTGTTTCTTATAATACCAAACATTTTACTCTGCTCTGTAGCTGACATGACACTTGTAGCTTCCACGGGTTGCCTGATGAATAAGCACAACACCAAACCATCAGATGGTAAAGGCTCTTCTCCACATCTCATGTCTCAGCTGCCACAACACAAACCCTTCAAAGGAGATGCATTCCCAGTTTCATGCTCCAGGTGAGAAAGATGCTCCCCAAAGCCACTACACCACCTCAGAACTAGAGAAAAGAAGTCCTTAGATTTCCTTTTGTTCCTGAGACCAGCACACTGAGGCTCTTTTACTTTCCCCTTGGCCACCACCCTGCTGAGAGCTGCAGAAGCTGACTTTGGACTTCTGGCCTTCAGAACTGGAAGACAATAAATTTCTGTTGTTTTAAGCCACCCAGTTTGTAATACTTTGTTATACCTTCCCGGAAAAAGAATACAACCCGTCTTTGAGCACTCCCTTCACCTGGCTGCCCGCTAGTGGCACAGCTTCTCTTGCAGTCTTACCGTGGGAAGATTTCTTCTCCTTCCCCTTGGTACCTCAAAGCCTGGAGTTAGATCCCATTGCTCCTTCTAAACCATTTCTTCTCCCTGTGCTCAAAAGCCCAGATCCTTTGAAGTTTAAGCCATCATACTCTTTCTACTTGCTACTGTCATCTACAAATCTTGGTCACTCCTCATCACTCATTGATGACTTTGTCACATGTTCTATAACTTCCTTTCTACCCCCACTCCTGGCAAAACGTTTAATGACATCAACTCTCTGGTGTCTCGGTTCCTCTACATTCTCATGTCCAAAAGTTGTTTCTTCCATTCCAGTTCTATCTCCTATTCCTTGTTGTCATCACCATCAACTGTACTAACTTCAGAATCTCAGCCTCCAGCTTCCCCCTCTCTGAACACCATGTTCTAATCTTTGAGCTCATTTACTCTGTACATAAACTCTCAAAATTCTCCACTTTCAATTATGGAGACTTCCAACCCACTGACAGGTAACTGACACCTAACATTTCCTCTTGAACACTTTTCTCATGTCTTATCTTCTTACCTAGTTTGAAATCCACTCATCCTTAATTAGAATTACTTCCTTGGAAACACCTTTCACTTTCTCTCCATTTTTGTTCTAGCACATCTACTTGGCAATGCTCCAACCCAGGTAGTACCCACCAATCTGCCTATTCTGGGTTTCTACCTAAGAAATTAAACTTGCTAGACTAAAATATACAACTATGCCTTCAGATTTCCCTTTAAAGTCATGACTACAAAAGTATATTTACCAGCTGTCATCACTTCACACTTCTAGTAATAACCTCTCATTCCCTGAAAAGTTATAACACTGGATTGTGTCTTTCTTTCCATCACTTTTCCTATGAGGTATTGGTGATTGTAATATTCAAATAACTAATCCATTTAATAGTGTAGCATGTCAGTTTCTTGATTATCTCATTTTTGTTGACTTTGTCTTCATCTCTACCTCTAGTACCCACGTAAGTGACTATATCCTAGATCTTATTATTGATTGAGATCTGCAATCTCAATTTGAAGCCATTCTCTAATCTTTAACTTCCAATCTTCCCAGTTCACTTTCTCCCACATACTTACTCCAAAACTCTTTGGGCCCTACTGGGATATTCAGTCTATTAATCCTACCACCTACTTTTCTCCAATCCCTCCTTTTCTTCTCTGACAAAATGCCAACCTGCTAAAACCTAAATCTCTCCCTATATCTGCAGCTGAGCAGCCAAATGTGGCTAGACAAAAACACAACCATGCTGACTCTTCTTTCAAATATGACCTCAAGCTTCGAAAAGGTTAATATTGCCCAGCAATACTCTATATTCTTCTGGCTTTTCCACTCTTCAGACATCTCTTTTACATCTTTTTTTTTCCTGTCCCTAAACCTCTGCATTAGCTCTATTCTTACTCTCAGCTGAAATATTTGCCTCTTATTTTCCTAATCCAATCGAAGTATTTAGGAGATAATTCCCATATCCTACCTACTATAAGTTTATCAACCTACCTACATCTGTACCTTCTCTCCTGTTGCAATGGATGAACTGTCTCTGCTCCTATCTAAAGCCAACCCCTCCTTTTATTATCTAGATTCCATCCCATTACCTTCACTCAGACTTTGCTCCTGCAATTATCCCCTCTCTTAATTGCAACACAGGTTTTCACATTGATATACAAATTGCTCCCATGTTTAAAATACCCTGCTTGATTTCCTTCTAGCACCTGGCCCATTTTTCTATTCTTTGTAGCAAAACTCCTCAGAGAGGATGCCTGTGATAGCTGGGTTCCTATTCTCAACCCTTCTAGTCAGGATGTTGATTCAAGATTTCACTAAGCTCACTCACATCATCAGCTCCAGTCGTCAATGCTTGGTCCCCACACTATTCCAACTCTCAGCAGTACTGAGTAGAGTTAATCATATCCTTAAAACGTTTTTTCCCTTGGTTCTGAGGGCATTGCACCTTATTGTTTTACATCCTACGTTGCAGGCTGCTCCTTTTCCAATCTCTTTGCAGGATGCTCCTTCTCTTCTTAACACAAAGTTGTGTTAAGGTTAGGGCACCTATTCCCCAGGTGCCCTAATCTAGTCCAATAGCTTAATACTCTGTCTGTATGATGATGACTCCTGAATTAGCAACCCTGATCACTCACTTAAACATTAAATATGCACGTCCAATCACTTACAGGACACCTCTTAGTAGGCTCCAAACCCAACTCTTGATCCCTACTCTGCAGCCTCTAAAATGTCTCCTTCCTTTGTCTCTCAGTAAGTGAGCAAGTATCCCATTTCTAACCCATTAATCCAGCCAGACACCTAAGGTTAGTGTTCGATGTTTTCCCTTTCTCAGACTCTCCACATTCAATCCATCAGCAAGACTGATTCACAGTACTATCTCAATACATACATATGGAATAGATGAATACATGAATAAATAAGCAAGTGTATACAACTGTCCTGTGCCAGGAGCAGAAACTAGAAAAACTATCCCTTACAGTCCAAAGATTCAAATAACAGCATTCGTTCTTAACATGGCTTTTTAATAACTTAGGAGAAAATGAAACCCATAATAAAGTCAGATGCCAAGATTCATAGCAAGAGTCTCACTTCTCAAATTTGATCACTTCCCCTTAATTTACTGGCACAGCC